>NW_025219986.1:1406960-1409004 GCF_014825855.1 Bombus pyrosoma | reverse complement strand
CGTAATACTATATAACGATATACGTTATAACGTATTACCTTATAACGATGTACGTTATAACGTAATAATACATAACGTTATACGTTATAACGAAATACTACTGAACGTTATACATCATAACGTACTACTATATAACGATGTACGTTGCAACGAACTACTACTGAACGTTATACGTTATAACGTAATACTACTGAACGTTGTTCGTTGTAACGTACTACTATATAACGATATACGTTATAACGTAATAATACATAATGTTATACCTTATAATGAAATACTACATAACGTTATACGATGTAACGTAATACTACATAACGTTGTTCGTTATAACGTACTACTATATAACGATATACGTTATGAAGTAATACTACATAACGTTATACGTTATAACGTAATGCTACATAATGTTATACGATGTAACGTAATACTACATAACGTTATTCGTTATAACGCATTACTATACAACGATATGTTATAACGTAATAATACATAATGTTATACGTTATAACGTAATGCTACATAACATTTCACGTTATAACGTATCTTTCATATAACAATATACGTTATAACGTATTAGCATATAACGATGTAAGTTATAACGTATTAATACATAACGTTATACGTTATAACGTAATACTGCTGAACGTTGTTCGTTATAACGTGTTACTATATAACGATATAAGTTATAACGTAATACTACATAACGATGTACGCTACAACGTAATACTACATAACGTTATACGTTATAACGTAATACTACATAATGTTATACGATGTAACGTAATACTACATAACGTTATTCGTTATCACGCATTACTATATAACGATATACGTTATAACGTAATAATACATAATGTTATACGTTTTAACGTAATACTACATAACATTTCATGTTATAACGTATCTTTCATATAAGGATATACGTTATAACGTATTACCATATAACGGTGTACGTTATAACGTAATAATACATAACGTTATACGTTATAACGCAATACTACTGAACGTTATACGTTATAACGTATTACCATATAACGATCTACGTTATAACGTAATACTACATAACGTTATACGATATAACGTAATACTACATAACAATATACGTTATAACGTAATACTACATAACGTTGTACGTTATAACGTAATACTACATAATGTTATACGATGTAACGTAATACTACATAACGTTATTCGTTATAACGCATTACTATACAACGATATACGTTATAACATAATAATACATAATGTTATACGTTACAACGTAATACTACTGAACGTTGTTCGTTATAACGTATTACCATAAAACGATATACGTTATAACGTAATAATACATAATGTTATACGTTTTAACGAATACTACTGAACGTTATATATCATAACGTACTACTATATAACGATATACGTTATAACGTAATAATGTATAACGTTATACGTTGTAACGAACTAGTACTGAACGTTATACGTTTTAACGTACTACCATATAACGATATACGTTATAACGTATTACTATATAACGACATACGTTTTTACGTATTACCATATAACGATATACATTATAGCGGAGTAATACATAATGTTTTAAGTTATAACGTATTACGATATAACAACATACATTATAACGTAATACTACATAACATTATTCGATATAAAGTAGTACTACTGAACGTTATACGTTATGACGTACTACCATATAACGATATACGTTATATCGTATTACCATATAACGATATACATTATAACGTAATTGTTGAGGTTATTAGATGTATAATGAGAGAGACGTGTGGATAAATTATAAGGTAGAAGATATATTTGAAATACGGAAGTGAAAAAGATACAAAAGTTGATATAATAATATGAGCTGGTCCAGATCCGCACGCTAGCAGTGTTACTCTATAACTGAAAAACCCTGAAGCCAACGTCGCCTTTCGACTGTTTATGGCCTGCCTTCGTCGCAGTCTTTTGTCTATGCGCTGTCGATGGCTTCAATGCTTTAGAAAGCTAAAAAGACCAGATGTAGAGTTTTCTTAAAGGCAGTGACCTTCAA
>NW_025219986.1:1403526-1406460 GCF_014825855.1 Bombus pyrosoma | reverse complement strand
CGTTATAACGCATTACTATATAACGATATACGTTATAACGTAATAATACATAATGTTATACATTTTAATGACATACTACATAACGTTATACGATGTAACGTAATACTACTGAACGTTGTTCCTTATAACGTATTACTATATAACGATATACGTTATAACGTAATAATACATAATTTTATACATTTTAATGACATACTACATAACGTTATAAGATGTAACGTAATACTACATAACGTTGTTCGTTATAACGTATTACTATATAACGATATACGTTATAACGTAATGCTATATAACGTTATACGTTGTAACGTATTACTATATAACGATGTACGTTATAACGTATTAATACATAACGTTATACGTTATAACGTAATACTGCTGAACGTTGTTCGTTATAACGTACTACTATATAACGATATACGATATAACGTAATACTACATAACGTTATACGATATAACGTAATACTACATAACGATATACGTTATAACGTAATACTACATAACGTTATACGTTATAACGTAATACTACATAATGTTATACGATGTAACGTAATACTACATAACGTTATACGTTATAACGTATTACTATATAAGGATATAAGTTATAACGCAATACTATATCACTTTATACGTTATAACGTAATAATACATAACGTTATACGTTATAACGTAATACTACTGAACGTTGTTCGTTATAACGTATTACTATATAACGATATACGTTGTAACGTAATAATACATAATGCTATACCTTATAATGAAATACTACATAGCGTTATACGATGTAACGTAATACTACATAACGTTGTTCGTTATAACGTATTACCATATAACGACATACGTTTTAACGTATTTCCATATAACGATATACGATATAATGGAATATTACATAAGGTTATAAGTTATAACGTATTACCATGAAACGATATACGTTATAACGTAATAATACATAATGTTATAACTTATAGCGAAATACTACTGAACGTTGTACATCATAACGTACTACTATATAACGATGTACGTTGCAACGAACTACTACTGAACGTTATACGTTATAACGTAATACTACTGAACGTTGTTCGTTATAACGTACTACTATATAATGATATACGTTATAAAGTAATACTACATAACGTTGTACGTTATAACGTAATGCTACATAATGTTATACGATGTAACGTAATACTGCATAACGTTATTCGTTATAACGCGTTACTATACAACGATATGTTATAACGTAATAATACATAATGTTATACGTCATAACGTAACACTACATAACATTTCACGTTATAACGTATCTTTCATATAACGATATACGTTATAACGTATTACCATATAACGATGTACGTTATAACGTATTAATACATAACGTTATACGTTATAACGTAATACTGCTGAACGTTGTTCGTTATAACGTATTTCTATATAACGATATACGTTATAATGTAATACTACTGAACGTTAAACATCATAACGTATTACCATATAACGATGTACGGTATAACGTAATAATACATAATGTTATACATTTTCATGACATACTACATAACGTTATACGTTGTAACGTAATACTACATAACGTTGTTCGTTATAACGTTTTACTATATAACGATATATGTTATAACGCAATACTATATTACGTTATACGTTATAACGTAATGCTACATAACGTTATACCTTATAACGTTATACTACTGAACGTTATACGTTATAACGTATTACCATATAACCATATACGTTATAACGTTTTACCATATAACGATGTACGTTATAACGTAATAATACATAACGTTATACGTTATAACGTAATACTACTGAACGTTGTTCGTTATAACGTATTACTATATAACGATATACGTTGTAACGTAATAATACATAATGCTATAGCTTATAATGAAATACTACAAAACGTTATACGATGCAACGTAATGCTACATAACGTTGTTCGTTATATCGTGTTACTATATAACGATATACGTTATAACGTAATGCTATATAACGTTATACGTTGTAACGTATTACTATATAACGATATACGTTATAACGTAATACTATATAACGTTATGCGTTGTAACGTATTACTATATAACAATATACGATATAACATAATAGTATATAAAGTTATACGTTGTAACGAAGTACTACTGAACGTTATTCGTTATAACGTACTACCATATAACGATATACGTTATAACGTTTTATTACATAAGGTTATACGTTATAACGTATTACCATAAAACGATATACGCTATAACGTAATAATACATAATGTTATACGTTATAACGAAATGCTACTGAACGTGGTACATCATAACGTACTACTATATAACGATATACGTTATAACGTAATACTACATAACGTTATACGATGTAACGTAATACTACATAACGTTATTCGTTATAACGCATTACTATAGAACGATATACGTTATAACGTAATAATACATATTGTTATACGTTATAACGTAATACTACATAACATTTCACGTTATAACGTATCTTTCATATAACGATATACGTTATAACGTATTACCTTATAACGATGTACGTTATAACGTAATAATACATAACGTTATACGTTATAACGTAATACTACTGAACGTTGTTCGTTATAACGAACTACTATATAACGATATACGTTATAAAGTAATACTACATAACGTTGTACGTTATAACGTAATACTACATAATGTTACACGATGTGACGTAATACTACATAACGTTATTCGTTATAACGCATTACTATACAACGATATACGTTATAGCGTAATAATACATAATGATATACGTTATAAGGTAATACTACATAACATTTCACGTTATAACGTATCTTTCATATAACGATATACGTTATAACGTATTACCATATAACGATGTACGTTATAACGTAATACTACATAACGTTATACGATGTAACGTAATACTACATAA
>NW_025219986.1:1400465-1403026 GCF_014825855.1 Bombus pyrosoma | reverse complement strand
TAGCATTTCGTTATAACGTATATCGTTATATAGTAATACGTTATAACGAACAACGTTATGTAGTATTACGTTACATCGTACAACGTTATGTAGTATTTCATTAAAATGAATAACATTATGTATTATTACGTTATAACGTATATCGTTATATAGTAGTACGTTATAACGAACAACGTTCAGTAGTATTACGTTATAACGTGTAACGTTATGTATTATTACGTTATAACGTACATCGCTATATGGTAATACGTTATAACGTATATCGTTATATGAAAGAAACGATATAACGTGAAATGTTATGTAGAATTACGTTGCAACGTATAGCATTATGTATTATTACGTTATAACGTATATCGTTATATGAAAGATACGTTATAACGTGAAATGTTATGTAGTATTACGTTATAACGTATAATATTATGTATTATTACGTTATCACGTATATCGTTATATAGTAATGCGTTATAACGAATAACGTTATGTAGTATTACGTTACATCGTATAACGTTATGTAGTATTACGTTATAACGTATATCGTTTTATGGTAATACGTTATAACCTATAACCTTATGTAATATTACGTTATAACGTATATCGTTATATGCTAATACGTTAAAACGTATGTCGTTATATGGTAATACGTTAAAACGTATGTCGTTATATGGTAGTACGTTATGATGTACGACGTTCAGTGGTATGTCGTTATAACGTATAACATTATGTATTATTACGTTATAACGTATATCGTTATATGGTAGTATGTTATAACGTATAAAGTTCAGTAGTACTTCGTTACAACGTATAACTTTATATACTATTATGTTATAACGTATATAGTTATATAGTAATACTTTACAACGCATAACGTTATATAGTATTACGTTATAACGTATATCGTTATATAGTAATACGTTACAACGTACAACGTTATGCAGTATTACTTTATAACGTATATCGTTATATAGTAGTACGTTATAACGAACAACGTTCAGTAGTATTACGTTATAACGTATAACGTTCAGTAGTAGTTCGTTACAACGTACATCGTTATATAGTAGTACGTTATAATGTATAACGTTCAGTAGTATTTCGTTATAACGTATAACATTATTTATTATTACGTTAAAACGTATATCGTTTTATGGTAATACGTTATAACGTATAACCTTATGTAATACTACGTTATAACGTATATCGTTATATGGTAGTATGTTGTAACGTATAAAGTTCAGTAGTACTTCGTTACAACGTATAACTTTATATACTATTATGTTATAACGTATATAGTTATATAGTAATACTTTACAACGCATAACGTTATATAGTATTACGTTATAACGTATATCGTTATATAGTAATACGTTACAACGTATAACGTTATATAGCATTTCGTTATAACGTATATCGTTATATAGTAATACGTTATAACGAACAACGTTATGTAGTATTACGTTACATCGTACAACGTTATGTAGTATTTAATTAAAATGAATAACATTATGTATTATTACGTTATAACTTATATCGTTATAGAGTAGTACGTTATAACGAACAACGCTCAGTAGTATTACGTTATAACGTATAACGTTATGTATTATTACGTTATAACGTACATCGCTATATGGTAATACGTTATAACGTATATCGTTATATGAAAGAAACGATATAACGTGAAATGTTATGTAGAATTACGTTATAACGTATAGCATTATGTATTATTACGTTATAACGTATATCGTTATATAGTAATACGTTACAACGTATAACGTTATATAGCATTTCGTTATATCGTATATCCTTATATAGTAATACGTTATAACGAACAACGTTATGTAGTATTACGTTACATCGTACAACGTTATGTAGTATTTCATTAAAATGTATAATATTATGTATTATTACGTTATAACGTATATCGTTATATAGTAGTACGTTATAATGAACAACTTTCAGTAGTATTACGTTATAACGTATATCGTTATATAGTAGTACGTTATAATGAACAACTTTCAGTAGTATTACGTTATAACGTATAACGTTATGTATTATTACGTTATAGCGTACATCGCTATATGGTAATACGTTATAACGTATATCGTTATATGTAAGAAACGTTATAACGTGAAATGTTATGTAGAATTACGTTATAACGTATAACATTATGTATTATTACGTTATAACGTATATCGTTATATAGTAATGCGTTATAACGAATAACGTTATGTAGAATTACCTTGTAACGTATAACATTATGTATTATTACGTTATAACGTATGTCGTTATATAGTAATACGTTACAACCCATAACGTTATATAGTATTACGTTATAACGTATATCGTTATATAGTAATACGTTACAACATATAACGTTATATAGCATTACGTTATAACTTATATCGTTATATAGTAATACGTTATAACGAACAACGTTATGTAGTATTACGTTACATCGTATAACGTTATGTAGTATTTCATTAAAATGTATAACATTATGTATTATTACGTTATAACGTATATCGTTATATAGTAGTACGTTATAACGAGCAACGTTCAGTAGTATT
>NW_025219986.1:1398592-1399965 GCF_014825855.1 Bombus pyrosoma | reverse complement strand
CTGTAGCACAGCAATTCTTTTAATACTAAGTAAAAATTAAAATAAAAGAAAATTTTATCTTCGAAATAGTTCTTAGACTATTTCTGGTGGCAGCAACTACCGTATTAATCGGAAGTTTAAATTTATATTTCAACTACTATCGTTCGTTATTCTTTTCGTTCAAATTAACAAAAAACCAAACAAATAAATACGTAACACATTATAACTTAATATTACATAATGTTATACGTTATAACGTAATACTACATAACATTTCACGTTATATCGTATCTTTCATATAACGATATACTCTATAACGTACTACCATATAACGATATACGTTATATCGTATTACCATATAACGATATACATTATAACTTAATATTACATAATGTTATAGGTTATAACGTATTACCATAAAACGATATACGTTATAACGTAATAATACATAATGTTATACGTTATAACGAAATACTACTGAACGTTATACATCATAACGTACTACTATATAACGATATACGTTGTAACGAACTACTACTGAACGTTATACGTTATAACGTACCACTATATAACGATATACGTTGTAACGAACTACTACTGAACGTTATACGTTATAACGTACTACCATATTACGATATACGTTATAACGTATTACCATATAACGATATACATTATAACGTAATATTACATAATGTTATACGTTATATCGTATTACCATAAAACGATATACGTTATATCGTATAACCATATAACGATATACATTATAACGTAATATCACAAAATGTTATACGTTATAACGTAATACTACATAACATTTCACGTTATAACGTATCTTTCATATAACGATATACTTTATAACGTACTACCATATAACGATATACGTTATATCGTATTACCATATAACGATATACATTATAACTTAATATTACATAATGTTATAGGTTATAACGTATTACCATAAAACGATATTCGGTATAACGTAATAATACATAATGTTATACGTTATAACGAAATACTACTGAACGTTATACATCATAACGTACTACTATATAACGATATACGTTGTAACCAACTACTACTGAACGTTATACGTTATAACGTACTACCATATTACGATATACGTTATAACTTATTACCATATAACGATATACATTATAACGTAATATTACATAATGTTATACGTTATAACTTATTACCATAAAACGATATACGTTATATCGTATTACCATATAACGATATATATTATAACGTAATATTACATAATGTTATACGGTATAACGTATTACCATAAAACGATATACGTTATAACGTAATAATACATAATGTTATACGTTATAACGAAATACTACTGAACGTTATACATCATAACGTACTACTATATAACGATATACGTT
>NW_025219986.1:1395739-1398092 GCF_014825855.1 Bombus pyrosoma | reverse complement strand
CGTTATATTGTAATACCATATTACGTTATACGTTGATAACGTAATACCATATACCGTTATACGTTATATCGTAATACCATATAACGTTATACGTTATATCGTAATACCATATAACGTTATATGTTATATCATAATACTATATAACGTTATACGTTATATCACAATACTATATAACGTTGTACGTTATATCGTAATACCACATGATGTTATACTATATATGATAACACTATATAATGTTATACGTTATATCATAATACTATATAACGTTATACGTTATATCATAATACTACATAACATTATACGTTATGACGTAATACCACATAACGTTACACGTCATATCGTAATATCATATAACGTTATACGTTATATCGTAATACCATAATACGTTATACGTTATATCGTAATACCATATAGCGTTAAACGTTATATCATAACACTATACAACGTTATACGTTATATCATAATACTATAAAACGTTATACGTTATATCACAATACTATATAACGTTGTACGTTATATCGTAATACCATATGATGTTATACTATATATCATAGTACTATATAACGTTATACGTTATATCGTAATACCATATAGCGTTAAACGTTATATCATAACACTATACAACGTTATACGTTATATCATAATACTATACAACGTTATACGTTATAACGTAATACCACATACCGTTATACGTCATATCGTAATATCATATAACGTTATATGTTATATCGTAATACCATATTACGTTATACGTTATATCGTTATATCATATATCGTTATACGTTATATCATAATACTATATAACGTTATACGTCATAACGTAAGACCACATACCGTTATACGTCATATCGTAATATCACATAACGTTATATGTTATATCGTAATACTACATTACGTTATGCGTTATATCATAATACTATATAACGTTATACGTTATAACGTAATACCACATATCGCTATACGCTATGTCGTAATACCATATAACGTTATACGTTATATCATAATACTATATAACGTTATACGTTATATCATAATACTATAAAACGTTATACGTTATAACGTAATACCACATATCGCTATACGTTATGTCGTAATACCATATAACGTTATACGTTATACGTTATATCGTAATAATATATAACGTTATACGTTATATCACAATACTATATAACGTTGTACGTTATATCGTAATACCATATGATGTTATACTATATATCATAATACTATATAACGTTATACGTTATAACGTAATACCATAAAACGTTATACGTTATAACGTAATACCATATAACGTTATACGTTATAACATAATACTATATAACGTCATACGTTATATTGTAATACCATATTACGTTATACGTTATATCGTAATACCATATTACGTTATACGTTATATCGTAATACCATATAGCGTTAAAAGTTATATCATAACACTATACAACGTTATACGTTATATCATAATACTATACAACGTTATACATTATGACGTAATAACACATACCGTTATACGTCATATCGTAATATCATTTAAGGTTATACGTCATATCGTAATATCATATAACGTTATACGTTATATCGTAATACCATAATACGTTATACGTTATATCGTAATACCATATATCGTTAAACGTTATATCATAACACTATACAACGTTATACGTTATATCATAATACTATACAACGTTATACATTATGACGTAATACCACATACCGTTATACGTCATATCACAATACTATATAACGTTGTACGTTATATAGTAATACCATATGATGTTATACTATATATGATAACACTATATAACGTTATACGTTATATCATAATACTATATAACGTTATACGTTATATCATAATACTACCTAACGTTATACGTTTTGACGTAATACCACATACCGTTACACGTCATATCGTAATATCATATAACGTTATACGTTATATCGTAATACCATATTACGTTATACGTTATATCGTAATACCATATAGCGTTAAAAGTTATATCATAACACTATACAAAGTTATACGTTATATCATAATACTATACAACGTTATACATTATGACGTAATAACACATACCGTTATACGTCATATCGTAATATCATTTAACGTTATACGTTATGTCGTAATGCCATATTACGTTATACGTTATATCGTAATACCATATAACGTTATACGTTATATCGTAATACCATATTACGTTATACGTTATATCGTAATACCATATAGCGTTAAAAGTTATATCATAACACTATACAACGTTATACGTTATATCATAATACTATACAACGTTATACATTATGACGTAATAACACATACCGTTATACGTCATATCGTAATATCATTTAACGTTATACGTTA
>NW_025219986.1:1394161-1395239 GCF_014825855.1 Bombus pyrosoma | reverse complement strand
CGATATGCGCTATAACGTAATACTACATAAAGTTATACGATGTAACGTAATATTACATAACGTTATACGTTATATCGTATTACTATATAACGATATACGTTACAACGTATTACCATATAACGATATACGTTATAACGTAATACAACATAACGTTATACGTTATAACGTAATACTATGTAACGTAATATTACATAATGTTATATATGATAACGTATTACCTTATAACGATATACGTTATAACGTAATACTATATATAACGTTAAACATTATAACGTAATTCTACATAACGGTATACGATATAACTTACTAACATATAACGATATACGTTACAACGTATTACCATATAACGATATACGTTATAACCTAATTCTATATGACGTTATACGTTATAACGTAATACTATAGTACGTTACACGATATAACGTAATGCTAGATAACATTATACGTCATAACGTAATACTACAGAACGTCATACGTAATAACTTACTACCATATAACGATATACGTTATAACGTATTACCATATAACGATATACGTTATAACCTAATTCTATATGATGTTATTCGTTATAACGTAATACTATAGTACGTTAAACGATATAACGTAACGCTAGATAACATTATACGTCATAACGTAATACTACTGAACGTTATACGTTATAACTTATTACCATATAACGATATACGTTCTAACGTACTACCATATAACGATATACGTTATAACGTATTACCATATAACCATCTACGTTATACCGAAATACTACATAACGGTATACGTTATAACGTAATACTATATAACGAAATACTACATAACGGTATACGTTAAACGTTACAACGTAGTACTATATTACGTTATACGATATAACGTATTAACATATATCGATATGCGCTATAACGTAATACTACATAAAGTTATACGATGTAACGTAATATTACATAACGTTATACGTTATATCGTATTACTATATAACGATATACGTTACAACGTATTACCATATAACGATATACGTTATAACGTAATACAACATAACGTTATACGTTATAACGTAATACTATGTAACGTAATATTACATAATGTT
>NW_025219986.1:1392635-1393661 GCF_014825855.1 Bombus pyrosoma | reverse complement strand
ATAAGGCATAGCATTATGTATTATTACGTTATAACGTATATCGTTATATAGTAATACGTGATAACGAACAACGTTCAGTAGTATTACGTTATAACGTATAACGTTATGTATTATTACGTTATAACGTACATCGTTATATGGTAATACGTTATAACGTATATCGTTATATGAAAGATACGTTATAACGTGAAATGTTATGCAGTATTACGTTATAACGTATAACATTAAGTATTATTACGTTATAACGTATATCGTTATATAGTAATACGCTATAACGAACAACGTTCAGTAGTATTACGTTACATCGTATAACGTTATGTAGTATGTTATTAAAATGTATAACATTATGTATTATTACGTTATAACGTATATCGTCTTATAGTAGTACGTTATAACGAACAACGTTCAGTAGTATAACGTTATAACGTATAACGTTATGTAGTATTACGTTATAACGAACACCGTTCAGTAGTATTACGTTATAACGAATAACATTATGTATTATTACCTTATAACGTATATCGTTATATGGTAATGCGTTATAACCTATATCGTTATATGAAAGATACGTTATAACGCGATATGTTATGTGGTACAACGTTATAACGAATAACATTATGTAGTATTACATTATAACGTATATCGTTATATGGTAATACGTTACAACCTATATCGTTATATGAAAGATACGTTATAACGTGATATGTTATGTAGTATTACGTTATAACGAATAACATTATGTAGTATTACCTTATAACGTATATCGTTATATAGTAATGCGTGATAACGAATAACGTTATGTAGTATTACGTTACATCGTATATCGGCATGTAGTATTACGTTATAACGTATAACGTTATGTAGTATTACGTTATAACGCAGATCGTTATATGGTAATACGTTATAACGTATAACGTTATATGGTAATACGTTATAACGTATAACGTTCAGTAGTATTACGTTATAACGTATAACGTTATGTATTATTACGTTATACCGTACATCGTTATATGGTAATACGTTATG
>NW_025219986.1:1390209-1392135 GCF_014825855.1 Bombus pyrosoma | reverse complement strand
ATAACGTATAACGTAATATAGTAATACGTTAAAACGTATAACGTTGTATAGTATTACGATACAGCGTATAACGTTGTATGGTATTACGATATAACGTATAACGTTTTATAGTATTACGTTATATAGTGTTACGTTATGACTTATAACGTTATATATACTACGTTATGACGTATAACGTTCTGTATTATGATGATATAACATATAACGTTGTATAGTACTACGTTATGACGTATAACGTTGTATAGTATTACGATATAGCATATAACGTTATATAGTACTACGTTATGACGTATAACGTTGTATATTATTACGATATAGCGTATGAAGTTATATGGTATTACGATATAACATATAACGTTGTATAGTACTACGTTATGACGTATAACGTTCTGTAGTATGATGGTATAACGTATAACGTAATATAGTAATACGTTATGACGTATAACGTTGTGTGGTATTACGATATAACATATAACGTTATATGTTACTACGATATAGCGTATAACGTTCTGTAGTATGTTGATATAACGTATAACGTTATATAGTAATACGTTATGACGTATAACGTTGTATAGTATTACGATATATCGTATAACATTATATGTTATTGCGATATAACGTATAACGTTATATGTTACTACGATATAGCGTATAACGTTATGCGGTATTACGATATAACATATAACGATGTATGGTACTACGTTATGACGTATAACGTTCTATAGTATTACGATATAGCGTATAACGTTATATGGTATAACGATATAACATATAACGTTATATAGTACTACGTTATGACGTATAACGTTCTGTAGTATGATGATATAACGTATAACGTTATATAGTAATACGTCATGACGTATAACGTTGTGTGGTATTACGATATAACATATAACGTTATATGTTACTACGATATAGTGTATAACGGTATACGGTATTACGATATAGCGTATAACGATATACGGTATTACGATATAACATATAACGTTATATTGTACTACGTTATGACGTATAACGTTGTATAGTATTACGATATAGCGTATAACGTTATATGGTATTACGATATAACGTATAACGGTATACGGTATTACGATATAGCGTATAACGACATATAGTACTACGTTATGAAGTAAAACGGCGTGTAGTATTATTATATAACGTATAACGTTATATGTTACAACGATACAGCGTATAACGTTGTACGGTATTACGATATAACATATAACGTTATGTGGTATTACGATATGACGTATAACGTTATATAGTGTTACGTTATGACTTATAACGTTATATATACTACGTTATGACGTATAACGTTCTGTAGTATGATGATATAACGTATAACGTTATATAGTACTACGTTGTGACGTATAACGTTGTATAGCATTACGTTATGACGTATAACGTTGTGCAGTATTATGATATAACGTATAACGTTATATGCTATGACGATATAGCGTATAACGTTGTACGGTATTACGATATAACATATAACGTTATATAGTACTACGTTATGACGTATAACGATATATAGTATTACGTTATAACGTATAGCGTCATATAGTACTACGTTATGACGTGTAACGTTCTGTAGTATAATGATATAACGTATAACGTTATATCGCACTACGTTATGGCGTATAACGTTGTATAGTATTACGTTGTAACGTATAACGATATATAGTATTACGTTATAACGTATGACGTTGTATAGTATTACGTTATGGCGTATAACGTTCTGTAGTATGGTGATATAACGTATAACGTTATATGCTATTACGATATAGCGTATAACTTTATACGGTATTACGATATAACATATAACGTTATATAGTACTACGTTATGACGTATAACGTTCTGTAGTATGATGATATAACGTATAACGTTATATAGTAATACGTTAAAACGTATAACGTTGTATAGTA
>NW_025219986.1:1386013-1389709 GCF_014825855.1 Bombus pyrosoma | reverse complement strand
TTAATTTATCACAGCCGGACGAACCTGAGCTGCGTTTGCAAAAAACGCGATTCGGCTGGGTAATCGGGGGGAGTCCAACTTCCCAAATCGCGACAACCACGTTCCACGCATCCACCACGGCTCTTCAGGCCGATCTCTCGCGGTTTTGGGAAATCGACGAAGGACCTCCGATCCGACATATATCCGAAGCAGAGCGACGATGTGAGGACCATTTCAGAGCTCACGTTCGACGCACCAGCGAAGGACGATACATCGTCGCCCTTCCATTTAACAACCGGCTTCCGTCGCTTGGATCCTCCAAGGCGCTAGCGATGAAACGACTCGCATCTCTCAACCGCCGATTTCAGCGCGACAGACGTTTCGAAGCCGAGTATCGATCGGTTCTATAAGATTACGTGGATCGGGGACATATGACGAGAATCAGCCCCGACAACGCCGACGATAGCGGATATTATTTGCCTCACCACGGCGTAATAAAGGCATCGAGTGAAACGACTAAGCTCCGTGTCGTGTTCGACGGATCGGCGACGACCAACACCGGAGTATCATTAAATGATGCACTCTACACAGGACCCAAACTACAGGAGGATCTAGTCGATATCCTTCTCAGATTCCGCCTACATCAATATGTACTCACTGGGGACATCGAGAAGATGTACAGGCAATTCCTAGTGCGACCAGAGGACCGACGATATCAAAAAATCGTTTGGCGTAACGAGAATGGGGAAATCGAAGCCTACCAGCTCAACACCGTCACATTCGGGTTATCGGCAGCGCCATATCTGGCCCTACGGTGTCTCAAGCAGTTGGCAGACGACGAAGGACATCGATTTCCACGAGCGTCATCGGCCTTGCAGCGAGACTTCTACGTCGATGACGCCCTCACCGGAGCAGACACGAAGGAAGAGGTACTGTCCCTCAGAAAGGAACTTACCGAACTTCTCCAATCAGCCGGCTTAACCATTCGGAAGTGGGCTTCCAACGACCAGAGCATACTCCAAGGGCTATCCGATCAAGACACAAGTCGAAGGTTACAATTAGGTGAGTCTCAAACCCTAAAAACCCTCGGCATATTTTGGGATTCCAGGGAGGATGCGATACTGCACTCGGTCGAAGCCAACGCCAATCTCGAGGGTCACAAAGCGATCCATCAGTTCGGTGATCGCCAGGATCTACGACCCACTAGGATTGCTCGCGCCAGTAATCGTTCGAGCGAAGATTCTACTTCAACGAGTCTGGTCGTTAAAGGTCGACTGGGATGAGTCCCTCCCAGCGGACTTGCATTTCGAGTGGGACCGATATTATGCTCAGCTATCATTGCTTAACGAGATTCGGTTCCCACGCAAGACCATTATAAAAGCAGCTATTGAGATCGAGCTCCACGGCTTCTGCGACGCTAGCGAAAAGGCGTACGGAGCTTGTGTCTATCTAAGATCTCTCGATCCGCACGGACGCATCCAGACATGCTTACTCACGGCGAAGTCGAAGGTAGCACCGCTCAAATCGCAGACCATTCCACGACTTGAGCTGAGCGGCGCCCTTCTACTTACATCGCTAATTACAAGCACACAACAAACATTACAAGTTGAAATAACTCGCAAGGTTTACTGGACGGATTCCACGATTGTTCTCCACTGGATCAACGCGTCTCCACATACCATGAAGACTTTCGTCGCAAATCGAGTCGCGGAGATCCAGAACAAAACAAGCGTCACCGATTGGCGTCATGACCCCACCAGTGACAATCCTGCGGACCTCATCTCTCGGGGACAATCACCCGAAGACTTCCGGCGACCTACCATTTGGCAAACTGGACCACGATGGCTGCAGCAATCAGAAGAATATTGGCCTATGTGGAGTCCAACACCTCTGGCCAACTTATCAGAAAGGAAAGCAGCAACTTGCCTCGCCACAGCTCCTGTCAGCAACAGTCTATTAGACAGGTTTTCATCATGGCCAAGGTTGATCCGCATCGCTGCCCGCTGTCTTCGCTGGAGACGAAAACAAGATCGATCGTTGCCACTCACCATACAAGAACTACAGGTTTCCCACGATAAACTTATCAAAGTTTTACAGCACATCCACTTCTCAGATGAGATAGCAACGCTCCGGAAGAATCGAAACCTGCCGGTCGGTGGAAAACTCCAGCGACTCAATCCATTCCTAGATAAGGCAGGAATATTGCGCGTCGGCGGCCGACTGAGTCAAGCACCGATGGCCCTTGCGCAAAAACACCCGATCATACTGCCCAAGGCTCCCACCACCTCGCGTATAATCGAGAACGAGCATAAGGTCAGTATGCATGCAGGTGCATAGGCCACATTATACGCAATGAGGCGACGCTACTGGCCCATCGATGGCAGAAGTCAAATATGGCGCAAGATCAAGGGTTGCGTCCGCTGTTGTCGTGCTCATCCACCACCGGTAGACTATATCATGGGTAACTTGCCGGAGGCTCGAGTAACGGAATTCCGACCATTCGCAAACGTCGGTATCGATTATTGTGGTCTATTTCATATCAAGGAGAAGCGAGATCGTAACCGCCGCCAAGTCAAGGTATACGTGGCCATTTTCGTATGCCTAGCAGTTTAGGCGGTGCACATCGAACTCGTCGGCGATCTCACGAGCGAAGCCTTCATCGCCGCTCTTCGGCGATTCATCGCACGGCGAGGGTTTTGTTCGACGATTCACTCCGACAATGGCACAAACTTCATCGGCGCCAACAACGAACTAAGGGAGCTCCACGAGCTCCTAAAATCGGACGACTACAACGAGAAGGTCACGACATTCCTGGCCAACAAGCAAATCGAATGGCGCTTCATACCCTCTCATTCTCCGCATTTCGGTGGGTTATGGGAGGCAGCAGTAAAGTCTTTCAAGCATCACTTTCGACGCGTCGTGGGAAATGAACTGCTTACCTTCGAGCAATTTAACACTCTGATCATCGAAATAGAAGCAGTCCTCAACTCCCGACCATTAACACCCATATCCACCGATCCCAATGATCTCCTCGTCCTCACTCCTGGTCATTTTCTCATTGGCGAATCGTTAATGAGTTTGCGTGAGCGACATTTCAGAGACACTCAATCCAACCGACTCTCCAGATGGCAACACATACAAAAGATTAAGCAACATTTCTGGAAACGTTGGCACCAGGAGTATCTCAATGAAATGAACAATCGCAACAAATGGACCAAGGGTGGACACCACATACAGGAAGGCACAATCGTCCTGCTCAGAGAAGACAACGTACCCCCTATGCAATGGCCTTTGGGCCGTGTAATCAAGGTCCACCCCGGAGCTGACGGCATCATCCGCACCGCCACTGTAAAGACATCATCGAGCCTCCTGGACCGCGGCGTCAAACGGCTGGTTCCCCTGCCATGTCAAGCCGCCCCAGACGAGTCCGGAGAATCACAAATATCGAATAAGGGGAATAGCACACCCACCTAATTCACATACACAATTTGATCGGTGCCCTCTCAACGGGGGGAGGATGTTACGTCGCGTAGGACATCTGCGCGCCATCCCTCGCTACCTGGCAGCCAACGGTCAGCCTACAGCCACCCCGATTCTCAATAGACGCAATGACCCACCATAAAGACATTAGCCTTTAGCTGCATTGTCTCCACACATGTTTTCCAGTCTAATTGCATGTCTGGAGAATTCTCTAATTCGAGAAATATTTGCAGTTTA
>NW_025219986.1:1384189-1385513 GCF_014825855.1 Bombus pyrosoma | reverse complement strand
ATATAACGTATAACGTTATGTAGCATTACGCTATAACGAATAACGTGATGAGGTATTACGTTATAACGTATAACGTAATGTAGCATTACGTTAAAACGTATAACGTTATATACTATTACGTTATAACGTATAACGTTATATTATGTTACGTTATAAGGTATAACGTTATGTAGCATTACGTTATAACGTATAACGTTATATGCTGTTACCATATAACGTATAACGTTATGTAGTATTACGATATAACGTATAACGTTATGTAGCATTACGCTATAACGAATAACGTGACGAGGTATTACGTTATAACGTATAACGTAATGTAGCATTACGTTAAAACGTATAACGTTATATACTATTACGTTGTAACGTATAACGTTATATTATGTTACGTTATAAGGTATAACTTTATGTAGCATTACGTTATAACGTATAACGTTATGTAGTATTACGATATAACGTATAAAATTATGTAGCATTACGTTATAACGTATAACGTTATTTACTGTTACGATATAACGTACAACGTTATGCAGCATTACGTTATAACGTATAACGTTATATAGCAGTACGTTCTAAGGTATAACGTTATGTAGTTTTGCGATATAACGTATAACGATATGTAGCATTACGTTATAACGTATAACGTTATATACTGTTACGATATTACGTACAACGTTATGTAGCATTACGTTATAACGTATAACGTCATATACTGTTACGATATAACGTATAACGTTATGCAGCATTACGTTATAACGTATAACGTTATATAGCATTACGTTCTAAGGTATAACGTTATGTAGTTTTGCGATATAACGTATAACGTTATGTAGCATTACGCTATAACGAATAACGTGATGAGGTATTACGATATAACGTATAACGTAATGTAGCATTACATTAAAACGTATAACGTTATATACTATTACGTTATAACGTATAACGTTACATTATGTTACGATATAACGTATAACGTTATGTAGTATTACGATATAACGTATAACGTTATGTAGCCCTACGCTATAACGAATAACGTGATGAGGTATTACGTTATAACGAATAACGTAATGTAGCATTACGTTAAAACGTATAACGTTATATACTATTACGCTATAACGTATAACTTTATATTATGTTACGTTATAAGGTATAACGTTATGTAGCATTACGTTATAACGTATAACGTTATGTAGTATTACGATATAACGTATAACGTTATGTAGCATTACGTTATAACGTATAACGTTATATACTGTTACGATATAACGTATAACGTTATGTAGTAATACGTTATAACGTATAACGTTATATGCTGTTACGATAT
>NW_025219986.1:1382636-1383689 GCF_014825855.1 Bombus pyrosoma | reverse complement strand
CGTACAACGATATGTAGTATTACGATACAACGTTTAACGTTATATAGTATTACGTTATAAGGTATAACGTTATGTAGCATTACGTTATAACGCATAACGTTCTGTCGTATTACGATATAACGTATAACGTTATGTAGCAGTACGTTATTAGGTATAACGTTATATTCTATTACGTCATAACGTATAACGTTACATACTACTACGTTCTAACGTATAACGTCATGTAGTATTACGATTTAACGTATAACGTTTTATTCTATTACGTTATAACGTATAACGTTATAAACTATTACGTTCTAACGTATATCGTTATGTAGCATTACGTTATAACGTATAACGTTATATGCTATTACGTTATAACGTATAACGTTCTGTCGTATTACGATATAACGTATAACGTTATGTAGCATTACGTTATAACGTTTAAAGTTATATGGAATTACGTTATAACGTATTACGTTATATAGTATTACGTTATAACGTATAACGTTATGTAGTATTACGATATAACATATAACGTTATGTAGCATTACGTTATAACGTATAACGATATGTAGTATTACGATACAACGTTTAACGTTATATAGTATTACGTTATAAGGTATAACGTTATATAGTACTACGTTAAAACGTACAACGTTATGCAGTATTACGGTATAACATATAACGTTATGTAGCGTTACGTTATAACGTATAACGTTGTATGGTAATACGTTATAACGTAGAACGTCATGTAGCATTACGATATAACGTATAACGCTATGTAGCATTACGTTATAACGTATAACGTTATGTAGTATTACGATATAACATATAACGTTATGTAGCATTACGCTATAACGTATAACGTTATGTGGTGATACGTTATAACGTATAACGTTATGTAGTATTACGTTTTAACGTATAACGCTATGTAGCATTACGTTATAACGTATAACGTTATGTAGTATTACGATATAACATATAACGTTATGTAGCATTACGCTATAACGTATAACGCTATATGGTAATACGTTATAACGTAGAACGTCATGTAGCATTACGATATAACGT
>NW_025219986.1:1380091-1382136 GCF_014825855.1 Bombus pyrosoma | reverse complement strand
TTATAACGTATGACGTTATGTAGTATTACGATATAACGTATAACGTTATGTAGTATTACGTTTTAACATATAACGCTATATAGCATTACGTTATAACGTATAACGATATGTAGCATTACGTTATAACGTATAACGTTATGTAGTATTACGTTATAACATATAACGTTATGTAGCATTACGTTATAACGTATAACGTTATATGGTAATACGTTATAACGCAGAACGTCGTGTAGAATTACGATATAACGTATAACGTTACGTAGCATTACGTTATAACGTATAACGTTATATGGTATTACGTTATAACGTCGAACGTCATGTAGCATTACGATATAACGTATAACGTTATGTAGCATTACGTTATAACGTATAACGTTATGTAGTATTACGTTATTACGTATAACGTTATATACTATTACGTTATAACGTATAACGTTATATGGTAATACGTTATAACGTAGAACGTCATGTAGCATTACGATATAACGTATAACGTTATGTAGCAATACGTTATAACGTTTAACCTTATGTAGCATTACGTTCTAAAGCATAACGTTATATACTGTTACGATATAACGCATAACGTTATATAGTAATATGTTATAACGTATAACGTTATGTAGTATTACGTTATTACGTATAACGTTATATACTGTTACGTTATAACGTATAACGTTATATACTATTACGTTATAACGTATAACGTTATGTAGTATTACGATATAACGCACAACGTTATGTAGTATTACGATACAGCGTTTAACGTTATATAGTACTACGTTATAAGTTATAACTTTATATTCTATTACGTCATAACGTATAACGTTATATACTATTACGTTCTAACGTATAACGTCATGTAGTATTACGATATAACGTATAACGTTTTATTCTATTACGTTATAACGTATAACGTTATATACTATTACGTACTAACGTATATCGTTACGTAGCATTACGTTATAACGTTTAACGTTATATGGAATTACGTTATAACGTATTACGTTATATAGTATTACGTTATAACGTATAGCGTGATGTCGTATTACGTTATAACGTATAACGTTATGTAGTATTACGATATAACGTACAACGTTATGTAGTATTACGATACAGCGTTTAACGTTATATAGTACTACGTTATAAGTTATAACTTTATATTCTATTACGTCATAACGTATAACGTTATATACTATTACGTTCTAACGTATAACGTCATGTAGTATTACGATATAACGTATAACGTTTTATTCTATTACGCTATAACGTATAACGTTATATACTATTACGTTCTAACGTATATCGTTATGTAGCATTACGTTATAACGTATAACGTTATGTAGTATTACGATACAACGTTTAACGTTATATACTATTACGTTATAACGTATAACGTTATATACTATTACGTTATAACGTATAACGTTCTGTATTAGTACGATATAACGTATAACGTAATGTAGCATTACGTTATAACGTATAACGTTATATACTGTTACGTTATAACGTATAACGTTATGTACTGTTACGATATAACGTATAACGTTATGTAGCATTACATTATAACGTATAACGTTTTATTCTATTACGTTATAACGTATAACGTTATATACTATTACGTTCTAACGTATATCGTTATGTAGCATTACGTTATAACGTATAACGTTATGTAGTATTACGATACAACGTTTAACGTTATATACTATTACGATATAACGTATAACGTTATGTAGCATTACGTTATAACGTATAACGTTATGTAGTATTACGTTATTACGTATAACGTTATATACTATTACGTTATAACGTATAACGTTATATGGTAATACGTTATAACGTAGAACGTCATGTAGCATTACGATATAACGTATAACGTTATGTAGCATTACGTTATAACGTTTAACCTTATGTAGCATTACGTTATAAAGCATAACGTTATATACTGTTACGATATAACGCATAACGTTATATAGTAATATGTTATAACGTATAACGTTATGTAGTATTACGTTATTACGTATAACGTTATATACTGTTACGTTATA
>NW_025219986.1:1374827-1379591 GCF_014825855.1 Bombus pyrosoma | reverse complement strand
TATAACGTATTACTATATAACGTTATACGTTATAACGTATTACCATATAACGTTATACGTTATATCGTAATACTACATAACGTTATACGTTATATCGTAATACGACAGAACGTTATACGTTATAACGTAATGCTACATAACGTTATATGTTATAACGTAAAACTACATAACGTCGTACGTTATAACGTCATTCCATATAACGTTATACGTTATAACGTAATAGTATGTAACGTTATACGTTATAACGTAATGCTACAAAACGTTATATGTTATATCGTAATAAAACATAACGTTATACGTTATATCGTAACAGTATATAACGTTATACGTTATAACGTAATGCTACATTACGTTATGTGTTATATCGTAAAACCACATAACGTTATACGTTATAACGTAATGCCACATAACGTTATACCTTATAGCGTAATACCATATAACGTTATACGTTATAACGTAATGCTATATAACGTTATACGTTATATCGTAATACTACATAACGTTATACGTTAAAACGTAATAGTATGTAACGTTATACGTTATAACGTAATGCTACATAACGTTATACGTTATATCGTAATGCTACATTACGTTCTACGTTATAACGTATTACCATATAACGTTATACGTTATAACGTAATGCTACATAACGTTATACGTTATAACGTAATGGTATATAACGTTATACGTTATAACGTAATGCTACATCACGCTATACGTTATAACGTAATACTATATAACGTAATACGTTATAACGTAATTCCATATATCGTTAAACGTTATAACGTAATGCTACCTAACGTTATACGTTATATCGTAATACGACAGAACGTTATACGTTATAACGTAATGCTACATAACGTTATACCTTATAACGTAATACTATATAACGTTAAACGTTGTATCGTAATACTACATAACGTTATACCTTATAAAGTAATGCTACATAACGTTATACCTTATAACGTCGTACTATACAACGTTACACGTTATAACGTAATGCTACATAACGTTATATGTTATATCGTAATACTACATAACGTTATACGTTATAACGTAATTCTATGTAACGTTGTACGTTATATAGTAATTCCATATAACGTTATAAGTTATATCGTAACAGTATATATCGTTATACGTTATAACGTAATAGTATATAACGTTATACGTTATAACATAGTAGTATATAACGTAATACGTTATACGTTATAACGTAATTCTATATAACGTTATACGTTATAACGTAATTCTATATAACGTTATACGTTATAAGGAAATACTGTATAACGTTATACGTTATAACGTCATTCCATATAACGTTATACGTTATAACGTAGTGCTACATTACGCTATATGTTATATCGTAATACTACATAACGTTATACGTTATAACGTAATTCTATGTAACGTTGTACGTTATATCGTAATCGTATATAACGTTATACGTTATACGTTATAACGTAGTTCTATATAACGTTATATGTTATATCGTAATACTACATAACGATATACGTTACATCGTAACAGTATATAACGTTATACGTTATAACGTAATAGTACATAACGTTATACGTTATAACGTAATTCTATGTAACGTTGTACGTTATAACGTCATTCCATATAACGTTATACGTTGTAACGTAATGCTACATAACGTTATATGTTATATCGTAATGCTACATAACGTTATACCTTATATCGTAACAGTATATAACGTTATACGTTATAACGTAATTCTATGTAACGTTGTACGTTATATCGTAATTCCATATAACGTTATACGTTATAACGTAATACTATATAACGTTAAACGTTATATCGTAGTACTACATAACGTTATACGTTATAACGTAGTACTACATAACGTTATACGTTATATCGTTACAGTATATAACGTTATACGTTATGACGTAATAGTATATAACGGTATACGTTATAACGTAATGCTACATTAGGTTATATGTTATATGGTAATAATACATAACGTTTTACGTTATAACGTAATGCTACATAACGTTATTTGTTATATCGTAACAGTATATAACGTTATACGTTATAACGTAATACTATATAACGTTATACGTTATAACGTAATACTACATAACGTCATACGTTATAACGTAATACTATATAACATTATACGTTATGACGTAATGCTACATAACGTTATATGTTATATCGTAATACTACATAACGTTATACGTTGTATCGTAACAGTATATAACGTTATACGTTATAACGTAATAGTATATAACGTTATACGTTATAACGTAATGCTACATTAAGTTATATGTTATATCGTAATACTACATAACGTCATATGTTATAACGTAATTCTATGTAACGTTGTACGTTATATCGTAATTCCATATAACGTTATACGTTATATCGTAACAGTATATAACGTTATACGTTATAACGTCATTCCATATAACGTTATACGTTATAACGTAATGCTACATAACGTTATACCTTATAACGTAATACTATATAACGTTACACGTTATAACGTAGTGCTACATAACGTTATAAGTTATATCGTAATACTACATAACGTCATACGTTATAACGTAATTCTATGTGAGTTGTACGTTGTATCGCAATTCCATATAACGTTATACGTCATATGGTAACAGTATATAACGTTATACGTTATATCGTAACTGATTATAACGTTATACGTTATAACGTAATAGTATATATCGTTATACGTTATAACGTAATACTATGTAACGTTATACGTTATAACGTAATGCTACATAACGTTATATGTTATATCGTAATACTACATAACGTTATACGTTATATCGTAACAGTATATAACGTTATGCGTTATAACGTAATGCTACATAACGTTATATGTTATATCGTAATACTACATAACGTTATACGTTATATCGTAACAGTATATAACGTTACACGTTATAACGTAATTCCATATAACGTTAAACGTTATAACGTAATGCTACATAACGTTATATGTTATATCGTAATACTACATAACGTTATACGTTATATCGTAACAGTATGTAACGTTATGCGTTATAACGTAATGCTACATAACGTTATATGTTATATCGTAATACTACATAACGTTATACGTTATATCGTAACAGTATATAACGTTACACGTTATAACGTAATGCTACATAACGTTATACGTTATATCCTAATGCTAAATAACGTTATACATTATAACGAAATAGTATATAACGTTATACGTTATAACGTAATTCCATATAACGTTATGCGTTATAACGTAATTCCATATAACGATATACGTTATAACGTAATGCTACATAACGTTATATTTTATATCGTAATACTATATAACGTTAAACGTCATATCGTAATACTACATAACGTTATACGTTATAACGTATTAGTATATAACGTTATACGTTAGATCGTAACAGTATGTAACGTTATACTTTATAACGTAATGCAACATAACGTTATACGTTATAACGTAATACGACATCACGTTATACGTTATAACGTAATACTATATAACGTAATACGTTATAACGTAATTCCATATAACGTTAAACGTTATAACGTAATGCTACATAACGTTATACGTTATATCGTAATACGACAGAACGTTATACGTTATAACGTAATAGTATATAACGATATACGTTATAACGTAATAGTATATAACGTTATACGTTATAACGTAATGCTACATAACGATATACGTTAGAACGTAATAGTATATAACGTTATACGTTATAACGTAATAGAATAAAACGATATACGTTATATCGTAATACAACATGACGTTATACGTTAGAACGTAATAGTATATAACGTTATACGTTATGACGTAATAGAATATAACGTTATACCTAATAACGTACTGCTACATAACGTTATACGTTATATCGTAATACGACAGAACGTTATACGTTATAACGTAATGCTGCATAACGTTATACCTTATAACGTAATACTATATAACGTTAAACGTTATAACGTAATGCTACATAACGTTATATGTTATATCGTAATACTACATAACGTTATACGTTATAACGTAAATCTATGTAACGTTGTACGTTATATCGTAATTCCATATAACGTTATAAGTTATATCGTAACAGTATATATCGTTATACATTATAACGTAATAGTATATAACGTTATACGTTATAACGTAATAGTATATAACGTAATACGTTATACGTTATAACGTAATTCTATATAACGTTATACGTTATAACGTAATTCTATATATCGTTATACGTTATAAGGTAATACTATATAACGTTATACGTTATAACGTCATTCCATATAACGTTATACGTTATAACGTAATGCTACATTACGTTATACGTTATAACGTAATACGATATAACGTTATACATTATAACATCATTCCATATAACGTTAAACGTTATAAAGAAATGCTACATAACGTTATACGTTAAAACGTAACACAACACAGCGTTATACGTTATAACGTAATACTACATAACGTTATACGTTATAACGTAATACTATATAACGTTATACATTATAACATCATTCCATATAACGTTAAACGTTATAAAGTAATGCTGCATAACGTTATACGTTAAAACGTAATACTACATAACGTTATACGTTATAACGTAATGCTACATAACGTTATACGTTATATCGTAAAACTACATAACGTTATACGTTTTAACGTAATACTACATAACGTTATACGATATATCGTAACAGTATATAACGTTATACGTTATAACGTAATAGTATATAACGTTATACGTTATA
>NW_025219986.1:1372989-1374327 GCF_014825855.1 Bombus pyrosoma | reverse complement strand
TATAACGTATAACGTTCAGTAGTACTTCGTTACAACGTATAACTTTATATACTATTATGTTATAACGTATATCGTTATATAGTAATGCGTCATAACGAATAACGTTATGTAGTGTTACGTTACATCGTATAACGTTATGTAGTATTACGTTATAACGTACAACGTTATGTAGTATTACTTTATAACGTATATCGTTGTACAGTAGTACGTTATAACGAACAACGTTCAGTAGTATTACGTTATAACGTATAACATTATTTATTATTACGTTATAACGTATATCGTTTTATGGTAATACGTTATAACGTATAACATTATGTAATATTACGTTATAATGTATATCGTTATATGCTAATACGATATAACTTATATCGTTTTATGGTAATACATTATAACGTATATCGTAATGTGGTAGTACGTTATAACGTATAACGTTCAGTAGTAGTTCGTTACAACGTATATCGTTATATAGCATTACGTGATAAGGTATATCGTTATATAGTAATACGTTATAGCGAACAACGTTATGTAGTATTACGTTACATCGTACAACGTTATGTAGTATTTCATTAAAATGTATAACATTATGTATTATTACGTTATAACGTATATAGTTATATAGTAGTACGTTATAACGAACAACGTTCAGTAGTATTACGTTATAACGTATAACGTTATGTAGTATTACGTTATAACGTACATCGCTATATGGTAATACGTTATAACGTATATCGTTATATGAAAGATACGTTATAACGTATAACGTTCAGTAGTACTTCGTTGCAACGTATAACTTTATATACTATTATGTTATAACGTATATCGTTATATAGTAATGCGTCATAACGAATAACGTTATGTAGTGTTACGTTACATCCTATAACGTTATGTAGTATTACGTTATAACGTACAACGTTATGTAGTATTACTTTATAACGTATATCGTTGTATAGTAGTACGTTATAACGAACAACGTTCAGTAGGATTACGTTATAACGTATAACGTTATGTAGTATTACGTTATAACGTACATCGCTATATGGTAATACGTTATAACGTATATCGTTATATGAAAGATACGTTATAACGTGAAATGTTATGTAGTATTACGTTATAACGTATAACATTATGTATTATTTCGTTATAACGTATATCGTTATATAGTAATGCGTCATAACGATTAACGTTATGTAGTGTTACGTTACATTGTATAACGTTATGTAGTATTACGTTATAACGTACAACGTTATGTAGTATTACTTTATAACGTATATCGTTGTATAGTAGTACGTTATAACGAACAACGTTCAGTAGTATTACGTTATAACGTATAACGTT
>NW_025219986.1:1368916-1372489 GCF_014825855.1 Bombus pyrosoma | reverse complement strand
TATAACGTAATACTAGATAACGTTATACGTTACAACGAAATAGTATATAACGTTAAACGTTACAACATAATAATATATCACGTTATACGTTACAACGTATTACCATATAACGTTATACGTTTTAACGTAATACTACGTAACGCTATACGCTATAACATAATACCACATAATGTGATACGTTAGAGCGTAATACTATATATCGTAATACCACGTAACGATATACGTTATAACGTTCTACCATATAACGATATACGTTATAACGTATTACCATATGACGTTCTACCATATAACGATATACGTTATAACGTATTACCATATGACGTTCTACCATATAACGATATACGTTATAACGTATTACCATATGACGTTCTACCATATAACGATATACGTTATAACGTATTACCATATAACGATATACGTCATAACGTAATACTACATAACGCTATACGTTATAGAGTAATACTGTATAACGTAATACTACATAACGGTATACGTTACGACGTAATACTATATAACGTTAAACGTTACAACATAATTATATTTCACGTTATACGTTATAACGTATTACCATATAACGTTATACGTTTTAACGTAATACTACGTAACGCTATACGCTATAAAGTAATACTACATAATGTGATACGTTATAACGTAATACTATTTAACGTAATACCACGTATCGATGTACGTTATAACGTTCTACCATATAACGATATACGTTATAACGTATTACCATATAACGTTCTACCATATAACGATATACGTTATAACGTATTACCATGTAACGATATACGTTATATCGTAATACTACAAAACGGTATACGTTACAACGTAATACTATATAACGTTAAACGTTGCAACATAATAATATAACACGTTATACGTTATAACGTATTACCATATAACATTATACGTTACAAGGTAATACTATATAACGTAATACTTTATAACGATATACGTTACAACGTAATACTATATAACGTTAAACGTTATAACGTACTACTATATCACGTTATGCGATATTACATAATACTACATAACGTTATACGTTATAACGCAATACTACTGAACGTTATACGTTATAACGTACTACCATATAACGATATACGTTATAACGTAATGCTACATAACATTTCACGTTATAACGTATTTCTCATATAACGATATACGTTATATCGTTCTACCATATAACGATATACATTATAACGTATTACCATATAACGATATACGTATTTCGTATTAATACACAACGATATACGTTATTTCGTATTAATACATAACGTTATACGTTATAACGCATTAATACATAACGTTATACGTTATAACGTATTACCATATAACGATATACGTTATAACGTAATACTACATAACGTTATACGTTATAACGTATTACTACTGAACGTTATACGTTATGATGTAGTACCCTATAACGATATACGTTATAACGTATTGACATAACGATATGCGTTATAACGTAATAATGCATAAGGTTATACGGTATAACGTATTACCATATAACTATATACGTTATAACGTAATAATACATAATATTATACGTTATAACGTAATACTACATAGCGCTATACGTTATAACGTAATAGTATATAACGTTATACGTTTTAGCGTAATACTACATAACGTTATTTGTTATAACGAAATACTACATAACATTTCACGTTATAACGTATTTCGACATAACGTTATACGATATAACGTAATACTACAGAACGTTATACGTTATAACGTAATACTACAGAGCGTTATACGTTATATTGTATTAGTTTTTAACTATATGCGTTATAACCTAATACTATATAACGTTATACGTTGCAACGTAATACCATTTATCGTTATACGTTATAACGTAATACCATATAACGATATACGTTATAACGTAATACTATATAACGTTATACGTCATAACGTATTACCACATAACGATATACGTTATAACGTAATAATACATAATTTTATACGTTATAACGAAATACTACATAACATTTCTCGTTATAACGTATTACGACGTAACGTTATACGCTATAACGTAATACTACATAACGTTATACGTTATAACGTAATACTACATAACATTATACGATGTAACGTAATACTACATAACGTTATACGTTATAACGTAGTAGTATATAACGTTATACGTTTTAACGTAATACTACTGAATGTCATACGTTATAAAGTACTACCATATAACGATATACGTTATAACGCATTACCTTTTAACGATATACGTTGTAACCTAATTCTATATAACGATGTACGTTATAACGTAATAATATCTATCGTTATACCTTATAACGTGGTACTACATAACGTTATACGTTATACTGTATTGCTACATAACGTTATTCGCGATAAGGTATTACCATATAACGATATACGTTATAACGTAATACTATATAACGTTAAACGTTATAACATAATACTATATCACGTTATATAAGATATCGTAATGGTACGTAATGATATACGTTCTAACGTAATACTACATAACGTTATACGTTATAACGTAATACTACATAACGTTATACGTTATAACGTAATACTACATAACGTTATACGTTACAACGAAATAGTATATAACGTTAAACGTTACAACATAATACTATATCACGTTATACGATATAACGTATTACCATATAACGTTATACGTTTCAACGTAATACTACGTAACGCTATACGTTGTAACGTAATACTGCATAATGTTATACGTTATAACATAATACTATATAACGTAATACTACGTAACGATATATGTTATAACGTTCTACCATATAACGATATACGTTATAACGTATTACCATATAACGATATAGGTTATAACGAAATACTACATAACGTTATACGTTATAAGGTGATACTATATTACGTAATACTACATAACGGTATACGTCACAACGTAATACTATATAACGTTAAACGTTACAACATAACAATATATCACGTTATACGTTATAACATATTACCATATAACGTTATACGTTACAACGTAATTCTATATAACGATATACGTTACAACGTTATACTATATCACGTTATACGATATAACGTAATGCTACATAACGTTATACGTTATAACGTAATGCTACTGATCGTTATACATGATAACGTATTACCATATAACGATATACGTTATAACGTAATACTATATCACGTTATACGATATAACGTAATACTACATAACGCTATACGTTATAACGTAATACTACATAACGTAATACTACATAACGTTATACGTTACAACGAAATAGTATATAACGTTAAACGTTACAACATAATAATATGTCACGTTATACGTTATAACGTATTACCATATAACGTTATACGGTATAACGTATTACCATATAACGTTATACGTTATAACGTAATACTACATAACGTTATACGTTATAACGTAATACTAGATAACGTTATACGTTACAACGAAATAGTATATAACGTTAAACGTTACAACATAATAATATATCACGTTATACGTTACAACGTATTACCATATAACGTTATACGTTTTAACGTAATACTACGTAACGCTATACGCTATAACATAATACCACATAA
>NW_025219986.1:1362122-1368416 GCF_014825855.1 Bombus pyrosoma | reverse complement strand
TTACGTTATAACGTATATCGTTATATAGTAATGCGTTATAACGAATAACGCTATGTAGTATTACGTTACATCGTATAACGTTATGTAGTATTACGTTATAACGTACAACGTTATGTAGTATTACTTTATAACGTATATCGTTATATAGTAGTACGTTATAACGAACAACGTTCAGTAGTATTACGTTATAACGTATAACGTTATGTATTATTACGTTATAACGTACATTGCTATATGGTAATACGTTATAACGTATATCGTTATATGAGAGATACGTTATAACGTGAAATGTTATGTAGAATTACGTTATAACGTATAACATTATGTATTATTACGTTATAACGTATATCGTTTTATAGTAATACGTTACAACGTATAACGTTATATACCATTACGTTATAACGTATATCGTTATATAGTAATACGTAATAACGAACAACGTTATGTGGTATTACGTTACATCGTACAACGTTATGTAGAATTTCATTAAAATGTATAACATTATGTATTATTACGTTATAACGTATATCGTTATATAGTAGTATGTTGTTACGAACAACGTTCAGTAGTATTACGTTATAACGTATAACGTTATGTATTATTACGTTATAACGTACATTGCTATATGGTAATACGTTATAACGTATATCGTTATATGAGAGATACGTTATAACGTGAAATGTTATGTAGAATTACGTTATAACGTATAACATTATGTATTATTACGTTATAACGTATATCGTTATATAGTAATGCGTTATAACGAATAACGATATGTAGTATTACGTTACATCGTATATCGTTATATAGTAATACGTTACAACGTATAACGTTATATACCATTACGTTATAACGTATATCGTTATATAGTAATACGTTATAACGAACAACGTTATGTGGTATTACGTTACATCGTACAACGTTATGTAGAATTTCATTAAAATGTATAACATTATGTATTATTACGTTATAACGTATATCGTTATATAGTAGTACGTTATTACGAACAACGTTCAGTAGTATTACGTTATAACGTATAACGTTATGTATTATTACGTTATAACGTACATTGCTGTATGGTAATACGTTATAACGTATATCGTTATATGAAAAATACGTTATAACGTGAAATGTTATGTAGAATTTCGTTATAACGTATAACATTATGTATTATTACGTTATAACGTATGTCGTTATATAGTAATGCGTTATAACGAATAACGTTATGTAGTATTACGTTACATCGTATATCGTTATATAGTAATACGTTACAACGTATAACGTTATATACCATTACGTTATAACCTATATCGTTATATAGTAATACGTTATAACGATCAACGTTATGTGGTATTACGTTACATCGTACAACATTATGTAGAATTTCATTAAAATGTATAACATTATGTATTATTACGTTATAACGTATAACCTTATGTAATATTACGTTATAACGTACATTGCTATATGGTAATACGTTAAAACGTATGTCGTTATATGGTAATACGTTAAGACGTATGTCGCTATATGGTATTACGTTAAAACGTATGTCGTTATATGGTAATACGTTACAACGTATATCGTTATATATTATTACGTTATAACGTATATCGTTATATAGTAATACGTTACAACGTACAACGTTATGTAGTATTACGTTACATAGTACAACGTTATGTAGTATTTCATTAAAATGTATAATATTATGTATTATTACGTTATAACGTATATCGTTATATAGTAGTACGTTATAACGAACAACGTTCAGTAGTATTACGTCATAACGTATAACGTTATGTATTACTACGTTATAACTTACATCGCTATATGGTAATACGTTATAACGTATATCGTTATATGAAAGATACGTTATAACGTGAAATGTTATGTAGAATTACGTTATAACGTATAACATTATGTATTATTACGTTATAGCGTATATCGTTATATAGTAATGCGTTATAACGAATAACGATATGTAGTATTACGTTACATCGTATAACGTTATGTAGTATTACGTTATAACGTACAACGTTATGTAGTATTACTTTATAACGAATATCGTTATATAGTAGTACGTTATAACGAACAACGTTCAGTATTATTACGTTATAACGTATAACGTTCAGTAGTAGTTCGTTGCAACGTACATCGTTATATAGTAGTACGTTATGATGTATAACGTTCAGTAGTATTTTGTTATAACGTATGACATTATTTATTGTTACGTTATAACGTATACCGTTTTATGGTAATACGTTATAACGTATAACCTTATGTAATATTACGTTATAACGTATATCGTTATATGGTAATACGTTAAAACGTATAAGCTTATGTAATATTACGTTATAACGTATATCGTTATATGGTAATACGTTAAAACGTATGTCGTTATATGGTAATACGTTACAACGTATATCGTTATATATTATTACGTTATAACGTATATCGTTATATAGTAATACGTTACAACGTACAACGTTATATAGCATTACGTTATAACGTATATCGTTATATAGTAATACGTTATAACGAACAACGTTATGTAGTATTACGTTACATCATACCACGTTATGTAGTATTTCATTAAAATGTATAACATTATGTATTATTACGTTATAACGTATATCGTTATATAGTAGGACGTTATAACGAACAACGTTCAGTAGTATTACGTTATAACGTATAACGTTATGTATTATAACGTTATAACGTACATCGCTATATGGTAATACGTTATAACGTATATCGTTATATGTAAGATACGTTATAACGTGAAATGTTATGTAGAATTACGTTATAACGTATAACATTATGTATTATTACGTCATAACGTATATAGTTATATAGTAATGCGTTATAACGAATAACGTTATTTAGTATTACGTTACATCGTATAACGTTATGTAATATTACGTTATAACGTACAACGTTATGTAGTATTACTTTATAACGTATATCGTCATATAGTAGTACGTTATACCGAGCAACGTTCAGTAGTATTACGTTATATCGTATAACGTTCAGTAGTAGTTCGTTGCAACGTACATCGTTATATAGTAGTACGTTATGATGTATAACGTTCAGTAGTATTTCGTTATAACGTATAACATTATGTATTATTACGTTATAACGTATATCGTTTTATGGTAATACGTTATAACGTATAACCTTATGCAATATTACGTTATAACGTATATCGTTATATGGTAGTACATTATAACGTATAAAGTTCAGTAGTACTTCGTTACAACGTATAACTTTACATACTATTATGTTATAACTTATATAGTTATATAGTAATACGTTACAACGCATAACGTTATATAGTATTACGTTATAACGTATATCGTTGTATAGTAATACGTTACAACGTATAACGTTATATAGCATTACGTTATAACGTATATCGTTATATAGTAATACGTTATAACGGACAACGTTATGTAGTATTACGTTACATCGTACAACGTTATGTAGTATTTCTTTAAAATGTACTACATTATGTGTTATTACGTTATGACGTATGTCGTTACATAGTAGTACGTTATAACGAACAACGTTCAGTAGTATTACGTTATAACGTATAACGTTCAGTAGTAGTTCGTTACAACGTACATCGTTATATAGTAGTACGTTATGATGTATAACGTTCAGTAGTATTTCGTTATAACGTATAACATTATTTATTATTACGTTATAACGTATAACCTTATGTAATATTACGTTACAACATATATCGTTATATGGTAATACGTTAAAACGTATGTCGTTATATGGTAATACGTTAAAACGTATGTCGTTATATGGTAATACGTTACAACGTATATCGTTATATAGTATTACGTTATAACGTATATCGTTATACAGTAGTACGTTGTGATGTACGACGTTCAGTAGTATTTCGTTACAACGTATAACTTTACATACTATTATGTCATAAGGTATATAGTTATATAGTAATACGTTACAACCCATAACGTTATATAGTATTACGTTATAACATATATCGTTATATAGTAATACGTTACAACGTATAACGTTATATAGCATTACGTTATAACGTATGACATTATTTATTATTACGTTATAACGTATACCGTTTTATGGTAATACGTTATATCGTATAACCTTATGTAATATTACGTTATAACGTATATCGTTATATGGTAATACGTTAAAACGTATGTCGTTATATCGTAATACGTTAAGACGTATGTCGCTATATGGTATTACGTTAAAACGTATGTCGTTATATGGTAATACGTTAAAACGAATATCGTTATATATTATTACGTTATAACGTATATCGTTATATAGTAATACGTTAAAACGAATATCGTTATATATTATTACGTTATAACGTATATCGTTATATAGTAATACGTTACAACGTATAACGTTATATAGCATTACGTTATAACGTATAACGTTCAGTAGTAGTTCGTTGCAACGTACATCGTTATATAGTAGTACGTTATGATGTATAACGTTCAGTAGTATTTCGTTATAACGTATGACATTATTTATTATGACGTTATAACGTATACCGTTTTATGGTAATACGTTATAACGTATAACCTTATGTAATATTACGTTATAACGTATATCGTTATATGGTAATACGTTAAAACGTATGTCGCTATATGGTATTACGTTAAAACGTATATCGTTATATGGTAATACGTTACAACGTATATCGTTATATATTATTACGTTATAACGTATATCGTTATATAGTAATACGTTACAACGTATAACGTTGCATAGCATTACGTTATAATGTATATCGTTATATAGTAATACGTTATAACGTACAACGTTATGTAGTATTACGTTACATCGTACAACGTTATGTAGTATTTCATTAAAATGTATAACAATATGTATTATTACGTTGTAACGTATATCGTTATATAGTAATGCGTTATAACGAATAACGTTATGTAGTATTACGTTACATCGTATAACGTTATGTAGTATTACGTTATAACGTACAACGTGATGTAGTACTACTTTATAACGTATATCGTTATATAGTAGTACGTTATAACGAACAACGTTAGGTAGTATTACGTTATAACGTATAATGTTATGTATTATTACGTTATAACGTACATCGCTATATGGTAACACGTTATAACGTATAACCTTATGTAATACTACGTTCTAACGTATATCGTTATATGGTAGTACGATATAACGTATAAAGTTCTGTAGTACTCGTTACAACGTATAACTTTACATACTATTATGTTATAACGTATATAGTTATATAGTAATACGTTACAACGCATAACGTTATGTAGTATTACGTTACATCGTATATCGTTATATAGTAATACGTTACAACGTATAACGTTATATACCATTACGTTATAACGTATAACGTTATGTATCATTACGTTATAACGTACATCGCTATATGGTAATACGTTATAACGTATATCGTTATATGAAAGATACGTTATCACGTGAAATGTTATGTAGAATTACGTTATAACGTATAACATCATGTATTATTACGTTATAACGTATATCGTTTTATGGTAATACGTTATAACGTATAACCTTATGTAATATTACGTTATAACGTATATCGTTATCTGGTAGTACGTTAAAACGTATGTCGTTATATGGTAATACGTTAAAACGTATGTCGTTATACGGTAATACGTTAAAACGTATGTCGTTCTATGGTTATACGTTACAACGTATATCGTTATATAGTATAACGTTATAACGTATATCGTTATATAGTAGTACGTTATGATGTACGACGTTCAGTAGTATTTCGTTATAACGTATAACATTATGTATTATTACGTTATAACGTATATCGTTATATAGTAATACGTTATAACGAACAACGTTATGTAGTATTTCATTAAAATGTATAACATTATGTATTATTACGTTACGACGTATATCGTTATATAGTAGTACGTTATAACGAACAACGTTCAGTAGTATTACGTTATAACGTATAAAGTTATGTATTATTACGTTATAACGTACATCGCTATATGGTAATACGTTATAACGTATATCGTTATATGAAAGATACGTTATAACGTGAAATATTATGTAGAATTACGTTATAACGTATAACATTATGTATTATTACGTTATAACGTATATCGTTATATAGTAATGCGTTATAACGAATAACGTTATGTAGTATTACGTTACATCGTATAACGTTATGTAGTATTACGTTATAACGTACAACGTTATGTAGTATTACTTTATAACGTATATCGTTATATAGTAGTACGTTATAACGAACAA
>NW_025219986.1:1359986-1361622 GCF_014825855.1 Bombus pyrosoma | reverse complement strand
AGAATTACGTTATAACGTATAACATTATGTATTATTACGTTATAACGTATATCGTTATATAGTAATGCGTTATAACGAATAACGTTATGTAGTATTACGTTACATCGTATAACGTTATGTAGTATTACGTTATAACGTACAACGTGATGTAGTATTACTTTATAACGTATATCGTTATATAGTAGTACGTTATAACGAAAAACGTTAGGTAGTATTACGTTATAACGTATAATGTTATGTATTATTACGTTATAACGTACATCGCTATATGGTAACACGTTATAACGTATAACCTTAAGTAATACTACGTTCTAACGTATATCGTTATATGGTAGTACGGTATAACGTATAAAGTTCTGTAGTACTCGTTACAACGTATAACTTTACATACTATTATGTTATAACGTATATAGTTATATAGTAATACGTTACAACGCATAACGTTATGTAGTATTACGTTACATCGTATATCGTTATATAGTAATACGTTACAACGTATAACGTTATATACCATTACGTTATAACGTATATCGTTATATAGTAATACGTTATAACGAACAACGTTATGTAGTATTACGTTACATCGTACAACGTTATGTAGTATTTCATTAAAATGTATAACATTATGTATTATTACGTTATAACGTATATCGTTATACAGTAGTACGTTATTACGAACAACGTTCAGTAGCATTACGTTATAACGTATAACGTTATGTATCATTACGTTATAACGTATAACGTTATGTATCATTACGTTATAACGTACATCGCTATATGGTAATACGTTATAACGTATATCGTTATATAGTAATGCGTTATAACGAATAACGTTATGTAGTATTACGTTACATCGTATATCGTTATATAGTAATACGTTACAACGTATAACGTTATATACCATTACGTTATAACGTATATCGTTATATAGTAATACGTTATAACGAACAACGTTATGTGGTATTACGTTACATTGTACAACGTTATGTAGAATTTCATTAAAATGTATAACATTATGTATTATTACGTTATAACGTATAACGTTATGTAATATTACGTTATAACGTACATTGCTATATGGTAATACGTTATAACGTATATCGTTATATGAAAGATACGTTATAACGTGAAATGTTATGTAGAATTACGTTATAACGTATAACATTATGTATTACTACGTTATAACGTATATCGTTATATAGTAATGCGTTATAACGAATAACGTTATGTAGTGTTACGTTACATCGTATATCGTTATATAGTAATACGTTACAACGTATAACGTTATATACCATTACGTTATAACGTATGTCGTTATATAGTAATGCGTTATAACGAATAACGTTATGTAGTATTACGTTACATCGTATAACGTTATGTAGTATTACGTTATAACGTACAACGTTATGTAGTATTATTTTATAACGTATATCGTTATATAGTAGTACGTTATAACGAACAACGTTCAGTAGTATTACGTTATAACGTATAACGTTATGTATTATTACGTTATAACGTACATCGCTATATGGTAATACGTTATAACGTATATCGTTATACGGAAGATACGTTATAACGTGAAATGTTATGTAGAATTACGTTATAACGTATAACATTATGTATTATTACGTTATAA
>NW_025219986.1:1353131-1359486 GCF_014825855.1 Bombus pyrosoma | reverse complement strand
TATAACGTAATACTAGATAACGTTATACGTTACAACGAAATAGTATATAACGTTAAACGTTACAACATAATAATATATCACGTTATACGTTACAACGTATTACCATATAACGTTATACGTTTTAACGTAATACTACGTAACGCTATACGCTATAACATAATACCACATAATGTGATACGTTAGAGCGTAATACTATATAACGTAATACCACGTAACGATATACGTTATAACGTTCTACCATATAACGATATACGTTATAACGTATTACCATATGACGTTCTACCATATAACGATATACGTTATAACGTATTACCATGTAACGATATACATTATATCGTAATACTACAAAGCGGAATACGTTACAACGTAATACTATATAACGATAAACGTTGCAACATAATAATATAACACGTTATACGTTATAACGTATTACCATATAACATTATACGTTACAAGGTAATACTATATAACGTAATACTTTATAACGATATACGTTACAACGTAATACTATATCACGTTATACGATATAACGTAATGCTACATAACATTATACGTCATAACATAATACTACTGAACGTTATACGTTATAACGTATTACCATATAACGTATTACCATATAACGGTATACGTTATAACGTAATGCTACTGAACGTTATACATGATAACGTATTACTATACAACGATATACTTTGTAAAGTAATTCTATACCACGTTATACGTTATAACGTGATGCTACATAACGTTATACGTTATAACGTAATACTACATAACGTTATACGTTATACTGCATTGCCATATAACGTTATACGTTATAACGTAATGATACTGATCGTTATACATGATAACGTATTACCATATAACGATATACAATATAACGTAATACTACATAACGTAATACTACATAACGTTATACGTTAAAACGAAATAGTATATAACGTTAAACGTTACAACATAATAATATATCACGTTATACGTTATAACGTATTACCATATAACGTTATACGTTTTAACGTAATACTACGTAACGCTATACGCTATAACGTAATACTGCATAATGTGATACGTTATAACGTAATACAATATAACGTAGTACTACAAAACGGTATACGTTACAACGTAATACTATATAACGTTAAACGTTACAACATAATAATATATCACGTTATACGTTATAACGTATTACCATATATCGTTATACGTTACAACGTAATACTATATAACGTAATACTATATAACGATATACGTTACAACGTAATACTATATCACGTTATACGGTATAACGTAATGCTACGTAACATTATACGTCATAACATAATTCTACTGAACTTTATACGTTATAACGTATTACCATATAACGATATACGTTATAACGTAATGCTACTGAACGTTATACATGATAACGTATTACTATATAACGATATACGTTGTAAAGTAATTCTATATCACGTTATACGTTATAACGTGATGCTACATAACGTTATACTGTATTGACATATAACGTTATACGTTATAACGTAATACTATATAACGTAATACTATATAGTGATATACGTTACAACGTAATACTATATCACGTTATACGATATAACGTAATGCTACATAACGTTATACGTTACAACGTAATGCTACTGATCGTTATACATGATAACGTATTACCATATAACGATATACGTTACAACGTAATAATATATCACGTTATACGTTATAACGTATTACCATATAACGTTAGACGTTGTAACGTAATACTACGTAGCGCTACACGCTATAACGTAATACTACATAATGTGATACGTTATAACGTAATACTATATAACGTAATACTACGTAACGATATACGTTATAACGTTTTACCATATAACGATATACGTTATAACGTATTACCATATAACGATATAGGTAATAACGTAATACTAGATAACGTTAAACGTTAGAAGGTAACACTACATAACGTTTTACGTTATAAAGTAATACAACATAACTTTATACGATATAACGCAATATTGCACAACGTTATAAGTTATATAGTATTACTGTGTAAATATGCAAAACTGGAAATACGCTATTTATGACATAGGACTGAGTTGACGTAGCGAAAGCAGGATGTCGTTCCACGTATTTGGCAGCATAAGTGGAGTATAACGCGCTCAGAATTGTGCACAGAGCTCGAATAGCAGCGGCGATACGTTCTATTGAATATTCAAACCTGAATATGCAAAGCTGCAACTGCGCTGGATTTCGCACTGCCCAGATTAGACATAGCGCAAACCAGATGTCATACCACGTATTTGGTAGCATATATCGAGTATAACGTGCTCAGAATTGTAGTCATATCTTGGATAGCAGCGGAGATACGATCTATTTTATATTCAACCCCGAATATGCAAAGCTGCAATTGCGCTGGATTTCGCAGTGCCCAGATTTGCCGTAGCGCAAACCAGATGTCGTGCTCTGTATTTGGCAGCATATGTGGAGTATAGCGTGCTCAGAATTGTAGTCATACCCCGGATAGCAGCGGCGATACGTTGTAATGAATATTCAAGCCTGAATATGCAAAGCTGCGAATGCGCTGGATTTTCGCACTGCCCAGATTTGCCGTAGCGCAAACCGGATGTCGCGCTCTCTATTTGGCAGCAAATGTGAAATATAACGCGCATCGAATTATCGACATGTCCCCAACAGCAGCGGAGATATGTTCAGATGAATGTTCATGCTTGAATATGCAAAACTGAAAATACGCTGGTCTTCACCTTGACCAGAGTTGACATAGCGCCAACCAGATGCCGTTCCACGTACTTTGCAGCTTATATGGAATATAAGGCGCACAGGGTTGAAGACATATCTCGAATAGCAGCGGAGATACGTTCAGATGAATATTCAAGCTTGAATATGCAAAACTAGGAATACGCTGGTCTTGACCTAGACCGGAGTTGACATAGCTAAAATCGGATATCGTGTTCCGTATTAGGCAGAATATGGAGAGCATAAAGCGCATCAAATTAGCGACATATAACCAATAGAGGCTGAGATACCTGGAACTGAATATTCAAACTTGAATATGCAAAACCGAAACTACGCTGGTCTTTACCTAGACCAGAGTTGACATTGCGCAAACCGGATGTCATTCCATGTATCCGCAGCAGGTCGGGAGTGTAAATCGCGGCACGTTTTCAACATATCGCCAATGGCAGCGGAGATACTTTCAGATGAACATTGAAGCCCGAATGTGCAATAAGGCAAATACGCAGGATTTGGCAGTGGTCAGATTTGACAGAGTGCAAACCGGATGTCGTTCCACGTATTTGGTAGCATATATGGAGTGTAACGTGCAAAGAATTCTAGTCATATCTCGGATAGCAGCGGAGATACGTTCTATTGAATATTCAACCCTGAATATGCAAAGCTGCAAATGTGCTGGATTTCGCACTGGCCAGATTTGCCGTAGCGCAAACCGGATGACGTAGCACGTATTTGGCTGCATATGTGGAGTATAACGCGCGTCGAATTATCGACATATCACCAATAGCAGCGGAGAAACGTTCATATGAATATTGAAGCTCGAATGTGCAGTACTGGAAATACGCAGGATTTGGCAGTGGTCAGATTAGACACAGTGCAAACCGGATGTCGCTCCACGTATTTCGCATCATATGGGGAGAATAAGGCGCATGGAATTATCCGATATCACCAATATCAGCGGGATACGTTCAGATGAATATTCAAGCTTGAATATGCAAAACTGGAAACACGCTCGTCTTAACCTTCACAAGAGTTGACGTAGCGCAAAGCGGATGTCGTGCTCTGTATTTGGCAGGATATGTGCAGTATGTCGCGCATTGAATTGACGACATATAATCAATAGTAGCGGAGGATGTCAAGATGAATATTCAAGCTAGAATATGCAAAAATGAAACTACGCTGGTCTTGACCTAAACCAGAGTTGACGTCGCGCAAACCGCATGCCGTTGCATGTATTTCGCAGATTATATGGAATATAACGCGCACTAGGTTGAAGACATATCTCGAATAGCAGCGGCGATAGGTTCTATTGAATATTCAAGCCTGAATATGTAAGCTACAAATGCGCTGGATTTGTCAATGCCCGGATTTGCCGTAGGTCAAACCGAATTGTGGCTCTCTGTACTTCGCAGCATATGTGGAGTATAACACGCATCGAATTATCGACATATCACCAATAGCAGCGGAGATATGTTCAGATGAATACTCATGATTGAATTTGCAAAACTGAAACTACACTGGTCTTGACCTGGACCAGGGTTGTCATAGCGCAAACTGGATGTCATTCCACGCATTTCGCAGCATATATGGAACATAACACGCACAGGGTTGAAGACATATCTCGAATAGCAACGGAGATAGGTTCATATGAATATTCAAGCTTGAATATGCATAAGTGGAAATATGCTGGTCTTGACCTGGACCAGAGTTGACATAGCGCAAACCGGATGTCGTATCAAGTATTTGGCGGCATATGTGCAGTATAACACGCATCGAATTATCGACATATCACCAATAGCAGCGGAGATATGTTCAGATGAATACTCATGATTGAATATGCAAAACTGAAACTACGCTGGTCTTGACCTGGACCAGAGTTAACATTGCGCAAACAGGATCTCACGACACGTATTTCGCAGCATATATGGTGTATACCGCGCATGGGGTTGAAGACCTATCTCGAATAGCAGCGGAGATAGTTTCAGATGAATATTCATGCTTGAATATGGAAAACTGGAAATATGCTGGCCTTAACCTAGACCAGAGTTGACATAGCTTAAACCGGATGTCATACCACGTATTTTGCAGCATATATGGAGTATAACGCGAGCAGGGTTGAAGACATATCTCGAATAGCAGCGGAGATACGTTCAGATGTATATTCAAGCTTGTATATGCAAAACTGAAAATACGCTGCTCTGAACCTACACCAGAGTAGACGTAGCGCAAACCGGATGCCGCGCCCAGTATTTGGCAGCATATGTGAAGTATGACGCGCATTGAATTTGTAGACATATCACCAGTAGCAGCGTAGATATGTTCCATGAATGTTCATGCTTGAATATGCAAAACTGGAAATACGCTGGTCCTGACCTAGACCAGAGTTGACATAGCGCAAACCGGATGTAGTTCCACGTATTTGGCAGAATGTCGAGAGTGTAAATCGCGGCAAATTATCAACATACCGCCAATAGCAGCGGAGAAACGTTCATATGAACAGTGAAGCTCGAATGTGCAGTACTGGAAATACGCAAGATTTGGCAGTGGTCAGATTTGACACAGTGCAAACCTGATGTCGCTCCACGTACTTCGCATGATATGGGGAGTATAAAGCGCATCGAATTATCCGCATATCACCGATATCAGTGATGATACATTCATATGAATATTCACGCTTGAATATGCATAAGTGGAAATACGCTGGTCTTGACCTAGACCAGAGTTGACATAGCGCAAACCGGATGTCGTATCACGTATTTCGCAGCATATGTGGAGTACAACAAGCATGGGGTTAAAGACATATCTCGAATAGCAGCGGAGATAGGTTCAGATGAATATTCATGCTTGAATGTGGAAAACTGGAGAATGCTGGCCTTAACCTAGACCAGACTTGCCATAGCGCAAACCGGATGACGTACCACGTATTACGCAGCATATATGGAGTATACCGCGCATGGGGTTGAAGACCTATCTCGAATAGCAGCGGAGATAGTTTGAGATGAATATTCATGCTTGAATATGGAAAACTGGAAATACGCTGGCCTTAACTTAGACCAGAGTTGCCATAGCGAAAACCGGATAACGTACTACGTATTACGCAGCATATATGGAGTATAATGCGCGCAGGGTTGAAGACATATCTCGAATAGCAGCGGAGATACGTTCATACGAATAATGAAACTCGAATGTGCAGTACTGGATGTACGCAGGATTTGGCAGTGGTCAGATTTGACACAGTGCAAACCGGATGTCACTCCACGTATTTCGCATCATATGGGGAATATAAAGCGCATCGAATTATCCGCATATCACCGATATCAGCGATGATACGTTCATATGAATATTCAAGCTTGAATATGCATAAGTGGAAATACGCTGGTCTTGACCTAGACCAGAGTTGACATAGCGCAAACCGGATGCCGTATCACGTATTTGGCGGCATATGTGGAGTATAACACGCATCGAATTATCCACATATCACCAATAGCAGCGGAGATATGTTCAGATGAATACTCATGATTGAATATGCAAAACTGAAACTACGCTGGTCTTGACCTGGACCAGAGTTAACATTGCGCAAACAGGATCTCACGACACGTATTTCGCAGCATATATGGTG
>NW_025219986.1:1350822-1352631 GCF_014825855.1 Bombus pyrosoma | reverse complement strand
TATGGTATTACGATATAAGGTATAACGGTATGTGGTGTTACTTTGTAATCAATAACGTTATATGGTGTTACGATATAACGTATAACGTTATATGGTATTACCATATAACGTATAACGCTATATGGTATTACGATATAACGTATAACGATATGTGGTATTACGTTGTAATCAATAACGTTATATGGTATTACGATGTAACATATAACGTTATATGGTATTATGATATAACGCATAACGTTATTTGGTATTACGATACAACGTATAACGTTATACAGTATTATGATATAATGTATAACGTTATATAGTATTATGATATAGCGTATAACGTTATATAGTATTACGATATAACGTATAACATTATATGGTATTACGATGTAACGTATAACGTTATATAGTATTAAGATATATAGTATAACGTTATATAGTATTACGATATAACGTATAACATTATATGGTATTACGATATAATGTATAACGATATGTGGTATTACATTATAAAGTATAACGTTAAGTAGTATTATGATATAACGTATAACGTTATATGGTATTACGATGTAACGTATAACGATATGCGGTAATACTTTGTAATCAATAACGTTATATGGTATTACGATATAACGTATAACGATATGTGGTATTACATTATAAAGTATATCGTTAAGTACTGTTATGATATAACGTATAACGTTATATGGTATTACGATATAACGTATAACGTTATATGGTATTACGATATAACGTATAACGATATGTGGTATTACTTTGTAATCAATAACGTTATATGGTATTACGATATAACGTATAACGATATGTGGTATTACTTTGTAATCAATAACGTTATATGGTATTACGATATAACGTATAACGTTATATGGTATTACGATATAACGTATAACGTTATATGGTATTACGATATAACGCATAACGCTATATGGTATTACGATATAACGTATAACGATATGTGGTATTACGTTATAACGTGTAACGTTATATAGTATTACGATATAACGTATAACGTTATATGGTATTACAATATAACTTATAACGCTATATGGTATTACGATATAACGTATAACGATATGTGGTATTACGTTATAACGTATAACGTTGTATAGTATTATGGTATAACGCATAACGTTATATAGTATTATGGTATAACGTATAACGTTATATAGTATTATGATATAACGTATAACGTTATATAGTATTACGATATAACGTATAACGATATGTGGTATTACGTTGTAATCAATAACGTTATATGGTATTACGATATAACGTATAACGTTATATGGCATTACGATATAACGTATAACGTTATTCAGTATTATGATGTAATGTATAACGTTATATAGTATTATGATATAGCGTATAACGTTATATAGTATTACGATATAACGTATAACATTATATGGTATTACGATGTAACGTATAACGTTATATAGTATTATGATATATAGTATAACGTTATATAGTATTACGATATAACGTATAACATTATATGGTATTACGATATAATGTATAACGATATGTGGTATTACATTATAAAGTATAACGTTAAGTGGTATTATAATATAACGTATAACGTTATATGGTATTACGATGTAACGTATAACGATATGCGGTAATACTTTGTAATCAATAACGTTATATGGTATTACGATATAACGTATAACGTTATATGGTATTACGATATAACGTATAACGCTATATGGTATTACGATATAACGTATAACGATATGTGGTATTACATTATAAAGTATAACATTAAGTACTGTTATGATATAACGTATAACGTTATATGGTATT
>NW_025219986.1:1347051-1350322 GCF_014825855.1 Bombus pyrosoma | reverse complement strand
TACATAACGTTATGCGCTTTATCGTAATGCTACATAACGTTATACGTTATAACGTAATGCTATATAACGTTATATGTTATAACGTAATGCTGAATAACGTTATACATTATATCGTAATACGGCATATGGTTATACAATATGAGATAGAACTATATAACGTTATACGTTATAACGTAATGCTACATAACGTTATACGTTACAACGTAATTCTACATAACGTCATGCGTTATAACTTAATATTATATAACGGTAAACGTTATAACGTAATGCTACATAACGTTACACGTTTTATCGTAAAGCTACATAATGTTATACGTTTTATCGTAATGCTACATAACGTTATACGTTATACCGTAATACTATATAACGTTATACGATATTATGTAATACTATATAACGTTACACGTTTTATCGTAATGCTATATAAGGTTGTACGTTATAACGTAATGCTACATAGTGTTATACGTTTTATCGTAATGCTACATAACGTTATACGTTATACCGTAATACTACATAACGTTATACGATATATTGTAATACTATATAACGTTATACGTTATAACGTAATGCTACATAGCGTTATACGTTTTAACGTAATGCGACATAACGTTATACGTTATAACGTAATTCTATATAACGTTATACGATATAACGTAATACTATATAATGTTATACGTTATATCGCAATGCTACGTAACGTTATACGTTATATCGTTATACTACATAACGTTTAACGATATAATGTAATACTGTGTAACGTTATACGTCATAAGTTAATGCTACGTAACGTTATACGTTATACCGTAATACTATATAACGTTATACGATATAACGTAATACTATATAACCTTATACGTTATAACGTAATGCTACATAACGTTATACGTTAAAACGTAATACTATATAACGTTATACGATATAACGTAATACTATATAATGTTACACGTTATATCGCAATGCTACATAACGTTATACGTTAAAACGTAATGCTACATAACGTTATGCGCTTTATCGTAATGCTACATAACGTTGTTCGTTATAACGTAATGCTATATAACGTTATACGTTATAACGTAATGCTAAATAGCGTTATACGTTTTAACGTAATGCGACATAACGTTATACGTTATAACGTAATACTATATAACGTTATACGATATAACGTAATACTATATAATGTTATACGTTATATCGCAATGCTACATAACTTTATACGTTATATCGTTATACTACATAACGTTATATCTTGTATCGCATTACTATATAACGTTATGCGTTATAACGTAATCCTACATAACGTTATACGATATAACGTAATGCAGTGTAACGTTATACGTTATAAGTTAATGCTACATAACGTTATACGTTATAACGTAATACTGCATAACGTTATACGATATAACGTAATACTATTTAACGGTATATGTTATATCGCAATGCTACGTAACGTTATACGTTATATCGTTATACTACATAACGTTTAACTATATAACGTAATACTATATAACGTTATACGTTATATCGTAATGCTACATAACATTATACCTTATAACGTAATAGTATATAACGATATACGTTACAACGCAATCCTACATAACGTTATTTGCTATATCATATTGCTATATAACGTTACACGTTATTACGTAATACTACATAACCTTGTACGTTATAACGTAATGCTGCATAACGTTATACGTTTTAACGTAATGCTACATAACGTTATACGTTAAAACGTAATGGTGCATAACGTTATACGTTTTAACGTAATGCTACATAACGTTATACGTTAAAACGTAATGCTGCATAACGTTATACGTTATAACTTAATACTATATAACGTTATACGATATAACGTAATACTATATAACGTTATACGTTATAACGTAATGCTACATAATGTTATACGTTTCATCGTAATGCTACATAACGTTATACGTTATACCGTAATACTATATAACGTTATTCGATATAATGTAATACTATATAACGTTACACGTTTTATCGTAATGCTACATAACGTTGTACGTTATAACGTAATGCTACATAGAGTTATACGTTTTATCGTAATGCTACATAACGTTATACGTTATACCGTAATACTATATAACGTTATACGTTTTATCGTAATGCTACATAACGTTATACGTTATACCGTAATACTATATAACGTTATACAATATAATGTAATACTATATAACGTTACACGTTTTATCGTAATGCTACATAGCGTTATACGTTTTAACGTAATGCGACATAACGTTATACGTTATAACGTAATAGTATATAACGTTATACGATATAACGTAATACTATATAATGTTATACGTTATATCGCAATGCTACATAACGTTATACGTTATATCGTTATACTACATAACGTTATATCTTGTAACGTATTAGTATACAACGTTATGCGTTATAACGTAATCCTACATAACGTTATACGATATAACGTAATGCAGTGTAACGTTATGCGTTATAAGTTAATGCTACATAAAGTTATACGTTATAACGTAATACTATATAACGTTATACGATATAACGTAATACTATATAACGTTATACGTTATATCGCAATGCTACGTAACGTTATACGTTATATCGTTATACTACATAACGTTATACGATATAACGTAATACTGTGTAACGTTATACGTTATAAGTTAATGCTACGTAACGTTATACGTTATATCGTTATACTACATAACGTTATACGATATAACGTAATACTGTGTAACGTTATACGTTATATCGCATTGCTACATAACGTTATACGCTATATCGTTATGTTACATAACGTTATATCTTGTAACGTATTACTATATAACGTTATGCGTTATAACGTAATCCTACATAACGTTATACGATATAACGTAATGCTGTGTAACGTTATACGTTATAAGTTATTGCTACATAACGTTATACGTTACAACGTAATACTATATAACGTTATACGATATAACGTAATACTATATAACGTTATACGTTATATCGCATTGCTACATAACGTTATACGCTATATCGTTATGTTACATAACGTTATATCTTGTAACGTATTACAATATAACGTTGTGCGTTATAACGTAATCCTACATAACGTTATACGATATAACGTAATGCTGTGTAACGTTATACGTTATAAGTTAATGCTACATAACGTTATACGTTATAACGTAATACTATATAACGTTATACGATATAACGTAATACTATATAATGTTACACGTTATATCGCCATGCTACATAACGTTATCCGTTATATCGTTATACT
>NW_025219986.1:1344735-1346551 GCF_014825855.1 Bombus pyrosoma | reverse complement strand
TTACGATATAACGTATAACGATATGTAATATTACGATATAACGTATAACGATATGTAGTATTAAGATACAACGTATAATGTTATGTACTATTACATTATAACGTATAACGTTATGTAGTATTACCTTATAACGTATAACGTTATATAGTATTACGATATAACGTATAACGTTATCTACTATTACGTTATAACGTAAAAGATTTGCAGTATTACCTTATAACGTATAACGTTATATAGTATTACGACATAATGTAAAAAGTTATGTAGTATTACGATATAACGTATAACGATATGTAATATTACGATATAACGTATAACGATATGCAGTATTAAGATACAACGTATAATGTTATGTACTATTACATTATAACGTATAACGTTATGTAGAATTACCTTATAACGTATAACGTTATATAGCATTACGATATATGGTATAACGTTATGTAGTATTACGATATAAAGTATAACGTTATGTTGTATAAGGTTATAGCGTATAACGATATGTAGTATTAAGATATAACTTATAACGTTATGTAATATTACGTTATAACGCGTAAGGTTATGTAGTACTACGATATAACGCATAACGATTTGTAGTATAACGTTATAGCGTATAACATTATGCAGCATTTCGATATAACGTATAACGATACGTAGTATTACGATATAGCGTATGACGATATGTAGTATTGCGCTGTAATGTATAACGTTACGTACTATTACGTTATAACGTATAACAATACATAGTATTACATTATAACGTGGAACTTTATGTAGTATTACGATATAGCGTATAACGTTATATGGTATTACGATATAACGTATATCGATATGTAGTATTACGATATTACGTATGACGATATGTAGTATTGCGCTGTAATGTATAACGTTACGTACTATTACGTTATAACGTATAACAATACATAGTATTACATTATAACGTGGAACTTTATGTAGTATTACGATATAGCGTATAACGATATATGGTATTACGATTAAACGCATAAAGATATGTGGTATTACGATATAACGTATAACGTTATGTACTATCACGTTACAACGTATAACGTTATATAGTATTACGATATAACGTATAACTATATGTAGCATTACGATATAACGTATAACGTTATATGGTAATACGATATAGCGTATAACGGTATGTAGTATTACATTATAACGTGTGGCGTTATGTACAACGACGATATAACGTAAAACGTTATATGGTATTACGATATAACGTATAACGATATACAGTATCACGATATAACGTATAACGTTATGTAGCATTACGATATAACGTACGACGTTATGTTGAATTACGTTATAACGTATAACGTATATGGTGTTACGATATAACGTATAACGTTATATGGTACTACGATATGACGTATAACGATATGTAGAACTACGTTATAACGTATTACGTTATATGGTATTACGATATAACGTATTACGATATGTTGTCTTACGATATAACGAATAACGTTATGTAGCATTACGATATAATGTATAACGTTATGTAGTATTACGTTATAACGTATAACGTTATATGGTATTACGATATAACGTATAACGGTATGTTTTCTTACGATATAACGTTTAACGTTATGTAGCATTACGATATAACGTATAACGTTATGTAGCATTACGATATAACGTATAACGTTATATGGTATTACGATAATAACGTATAACGATATAGAGTATCACGATATAACGTATAACGTTATGTAGCATTACGATATAACGTACGACGTTATGTAGAATTAAGTTATAACGTATAACGTATATGGTATTACGATATAACGTATAA
>NW_025219986.1:1342404-1344235 GCF_014825855.1 Bombus pyrosoma | reverse complement strand
TTCAGCGTCGAAACAAGCAATGGAGCTCGAAAAATGCAATCGTAACTCGATTTTGACGATAATTAACTGTCATTTCGTTCCTGATTGAGATATTTTTAACGCTTAGAAGCTCGGTTTTCTCCATTTTACACGCCGAACGTAGTGCCCGCGACGTTCAGCGTCGAAGCGATAAAAGTAGCTTGCTGAATGCAATCGTAACTCGATTATGACGATAATTTACTGTTATTTCGTTCCTGATTGAGATATTTCTAACGTTTAAGCGTTGTTTTCGCTCCATTTTACGTGCCGGACGTACCGCCAGACACGTAAAGCGTCGAAACGAACAAAGGAGCTCGAAAACTGCAATCGTAACTTGATTTTGACGATAATTAACTGTTATTTCGTTGCTGATTGAGATATTTCTGACGTTTAAGCGTTGTTTTCGCTCCATTTTACATGCCGGACGTACTGCCGACACGTTCAGCGTTGAAGCTATGAAAGTAGCTTGCTGAATGCTATCGTAACTCGATTTTGACGATCAGTAATTTTTATTTCGTTCCTGATTGGGATATTTTTAACGTTTAAAAGCTCGGTTTTCTCCATTTTACACGCCGAACGTAGTGCCTGGCACGTTCAGCGTCGAAACGTACAATGGAGCTTGAAAATTACAATCGTATCTCGATTTTGACGATCACTAACTGTTATTTCGTGCCTGACTGAGATATTTTTAACGTTTAAGCACTCCTTTTTCTCCATTTTACACGCTGAACTCAGTGCCCGCCACGCTAAGCGTCGAAACGAACAAAGGAGCTCGAAAAATGCAATAGTAACTCAATTTTGACGATAATTAACTGTCATTTCGTTCCTGATTGAGATATTTTGAACGTATAAAAGCTTGGTTTTCCCCATTTTACACGCCGAACGTAGTGCCCGGCACGTTCAGCGTCGAAACAAGCAATGGATCTCGAAAAATGCAATCGTAACTCGATTCTGACGACAATTAACTATTATTTCTCTGCTGATTGAGATATTTTTGACGTTTAAGCGTTGTTTTCGCTCCATTTTACGTGCCGGGCATAGTGCGGACACGTTCAGCGTCGAAACGAACAAAGGAGCTCGAAAAATGCAATAGTAACTCGATTTTGACGATAATTAACTGTCATTTCGTTCCTGATTGAGATATTTTTAACGTTAAAAAGGTCGGTTTTCCCCATTTTACACGCCGAACGTAGTGTTCGGCACGTTCAGCGTCGAAACAAGCAATGGAGCTCGAAAAATGCAATCGTAACTCGATTTTGACGACAATTAACTGTTATTTCTATGCTGATTGAGATATTTTTAACGTTTCAGCGCTCCTTTTCGTCCATTTTACACGCCGAACGTAGTGCCCGGCACGTTCAGCGTCGAAACAAAGAAAGGAGCTCGAAAATTGCCATCGTAACTCGTTTTTTACGATAATTAACTGTCATTTCGTTCCTGATTGAGATATTTTGAACGTTTAAAAACTTTTTTTTTTCATTTTACGCGCAGCACGTACTGCGCAGTACGTCCACCGTCGAAGCCATAAAAGTAGCATGCGAAATGCAATAGTAACTCGATTTTGATGATAATTAACTGTTATCTCCTTCCTGGTGGAGATATTTCTAACGTTTAAGCGTTGTTTTCGCTCCATTTTACGTGCCGGACGTACCGCCAGACACGTTCAGCGTCGAAACGAACAAAGGAGCTCGAAAACTGCAATCGTAACTCGATTTTGACGATAATTAACTGTTATTTCGTTCCTGATTGAGATATTTTGAACGTTTAAAAGCTCGGTTTTCCCCATTTTAAATGCCAAACGCAGTATTCGGCA
>NW_025219986.1:1340248-1341904 GCF_014825855.1 Bombus pyrosoma | reverse complement strand
TTGTATCTAACGGACTAATCTTTCTTCATTTTACATTTTCGAACTTTATCTCTATTACTATCACTGTATAGTCTAGGTTATTAATTTTATAATTTACCGAAATACTAATATTGAATTTATTTATATATGCTGAAAACAGCATAAATAAGATCAATGCAATATAATGATTCATTCAAATAATTGGCTCTATGAACTATTGTAATTCCATTACGAAAGAGACAAATTGACAATGAATAAGAAATCTATTTAATAACTGACTCAAAGTTAGATATTATTGCAAACAATTTCAGGCAATTCCTTCGTCAAAGCACATTTTCGGAAGTATAAAAGCAGTGTTCAAAACTTGTTGCTTTGATTCCAAAATTTGCCTGTCGCGAAATATCTTCTTGTACATAAAATTCCATATTTGTACGGCAGAACTGAACTTTACTATCCCTATATGTATATTTTAAATTAATACTCAAATTCGAAAATGAATGGCAAACAATTAAATCCATTGTGATAGTGCCATCAGAGAAAAGAAGGTGAAATAAAAAATGATTTATTATCGTTATTATTAAATATGTAATAATTGCAATTTTCAATGCAATGAAGTCGGAGGGCATCCGACTTCATCACTACGAAATATTTAATTAAATCATTGAAACTCTCTGTAGATATACATTTTTAATGCACTCCAACTTTAAAAGTGATTATAGTGAACATACATGTCTTCAATCACAAATATTCAAATTAATTGTTAATATAATATCATTTTTATCAGTTAGTAGTATTATTAATATTGTCAATATAAAATAGGTCATTATCATGTAAATAACATAAACAAAAACGCCATATGCAAGAAGATCTATCCTGAACTAATAAATAATACATAGAAAAAGAAAATGTTACTACTTACGGGTATAATAAATACCCGCGGTCACTGAGCTCGCAAAAAATTCTACGTAATACAACCAATCACCCGTGTCGATTCGGACCTTTCGTCCTACGACATGATTGAGTGACCAGAAGGACAAAAATGCATGCGACTCATGCGATAAGATGCAAGGAACGTAGTCATCGATGCTATCTATGGTAGCCCAAGAAAAGTCGTCGTGAAGACCGTTATCAAGGAGGAGTCATGCAATCCCATCATGGAAAACACTGTAACAATGTATGGAATATTATAATTTGCTCTTAAATATGACGTTAATTAATTGGAAAATTTAAAGCAGTGGAAGATTAATGTTTATTAATCTCTATTAAAATTTGAATGACAATATTCAAATTAGGAGTAGCAAATTGAAATACATAGCAATAGGAATTAAATAATTAACATATTACTTACATTCTTGGCTTTTGAAGTACCAGTAGGTTCTTTTCAGGAAGCAGGAGGAAGAAGAAGGAGTGATAAACCTTTAACAGAACATATGTCTTTTTATAGATATATAAATAATACATGTGTGAATAATTTATTTTGAAACTTAAGTAATGATTCAGCAAAAAAATGTTAAATAACGTAATATGGAATTCTATGAAAACCTTAAACCTTAATAACAATAAAAAAGTTAAATTGTTAGTGAACTCTAATTACTGTAACAACTGAAACTCTGATATTAAAGTATAAAATCAGACTTGTTTCTGTTATTTTGAATAATTAAAGCAAAATACAAGGAA
>NW_025219986.1:1338689-1339748 GCF_014825855.1 Bombus pyrosoma | reverse complement strand
AGTACTACGTTATAACGTATTAGGATATGTGGTATTACGATATAACATATAACGTAATGTAGTATTAGGATATAACGTATAACGTCATATAGCAATACGATATAACGTGTAAAGTTATGTGGTGTTACGATAAGACGTATACCGTTATATAGTATTACGTTATAACGTTTAACGTTATGTGGTACTACGGTATAACGTATAACGTTATGTGGTGTTACGATATGACGTATACCGTTATATAGTACTACGTTATAACGTATAACGAAATGTGGTATTACGATATAACGTATAACGTCATATAGCAATACGATATAACGTATAACGTTATGTGATGCTACGATATGACGTATAACGTTATACAGTGTTACGTTATAACGTATAACGTTATGTGGTATTACGATATGACGTATAACGTTATAGAGTATTACGTTATAACGTATAACGTTATATGGTGTTACGATATGACGTATACCGTTATATAGTATTACGCTATAACGTATAACGTTATGTGGTATTACCATATGACGTATACCATTATAAGGTATTACGTTATAACGTATAACGTTATATAGTTTTACGTTATAATGTATAACGTTATGTGGTGTTACGATATGACGTATAACGTAATATCGTATTACGTTATAACGTATAGCGTTATGTGGTACTACGACATAACGTATAACGTTATGTGGTGTTACGATATGACGTATACCATTATAAGGTATTACATTATAACGTATAACGTTATTTGGTATCACGATAACGCGTATAACGTAATGTAGTATTAGGATAGAACGTATAACGTCATATAGCAATACGATATAACGTGTAAAGTTATGTGGTGTTACGATATGACGTATAACGTTATATAGCATTACGTTATAATGTATAAAGATATGTGGTATTACCATATGACGTATAACGTAATGTAGTATTAGGATATAACGTATAACGTTGTGTGGTATTACGATATGACGTATAAGGTTATGTGGCGTTACGATATGACATATAACGTTATATAGCATTAAGTTACAATGTATAACGATATGTGGTATTACG
>NW_025219986.1:1336786-1338189 GCF_014825855.1 Bombus pyrosoma | reverse complement strand
ATAACGTTATATGGTATTATGATCTAACGTATAACGTTATATAGTATTATGATATAACGTATGACGTTATATAGTATTACGATATAACGTATAACGGTATATAGTATTACGATATAACGTATAACGTTATATAGTATTAGAATATAACGTATAAGGTTATATAGTATTACGATATAACCAGTAACGTTATATAGTATTACGACATAACGAATAACGTTATATAGTATTACGATATAACGCATAACGTTATATTGTGCTATGATATAACGTATAACGTTATATAGTATTATGATATATAGTATAACGTTATATGGTATTACGATATAACGTATAACGTTATATAGTATTATGATATATAGTATAACGTTATATTGTATTACGATATAACGTATAATGTTATATAGTATTATGATATAACGTATAACGGTATATAGTATTACGATATAGCGTATAACGTTATATTGTGCTATGATATATAGTGTAACGTTATATGGTATTACGATATAACGTATAACGTTATATAGTATTACGATATAACGTGTAACGTTATATAGTATTACGATATAACGTATAACGATATGTGGTATTACCATATAACGTATAACGTTATATAGTATTATGATATATAGTATAACGTTATATGGTATTACGATATAACGTATAGCGATATGTGGTATTACGTTTTAACGTATAACGTTATATAGTATTAGAATATAACGTATAACTTTATATAGTATTACGATATAACGTGTAACGTTATATTGTGCTATGATATATAGTATAACGTTATATGGTATTACGATATAGCGTATAACGTTATATTGTATTATGATATAACGTAAAACGTTATATAGTATTATGATATAACGTATAACGTTATATTGTATCAGAATATAACGTGTAACGTTATTTAGTATTACGGTATAACGTATAACGTTATATAGTATTACGATATAACGCATAACGTTTTATTGTGCTATGATATAACGTATAACGTTATATAGTATTATGATATATAGTATAACGTTATATGGTATTACGATACAACGTTTAACGTTATATAGTATTACGAAATAACGTATAACGTTATATAGTATTAGAATATAACGTATAACGTTATATAGTATTACGATATAACGTATAACGTTATATAGTATTAGAATATAACGTGTAACGTTATATAGTATTACGATATAACGTGCAACGTTATATAGTATTACGATATAACGTATAACGTTATATAGTATTAGAATATAACGTATAACGTTATATAGTATTACGATATATAGTATAACGTTATATGGTATTACGATACAACGTTTAACGTTATATAGTATTACGAAATAACGTATAACGTTATATAGTATTAGAATATAACGTATAACGTTATATAGTATTACGAT
>NW_025219986.1:1334607-1336286 GCF_014825855.1 Bombus pyrosoma | reverse complement strand
TATCGTTATACATTATATCGTGATACTATATAACGTTATACGTTATATCGTAATACTATATATCGTTATACGTTATATCGCTATACTATATATCGTTTTACGTTATATCATAATACAATATAGCGTTATACGTTGAAACGTAATACCACATATCGTTATACGTTATATCGTAATACCACATATCGTTATACGTTATATCCTAATACTATATAACGTTATACGTTATATCGTAATACTATATAACGTTATACGTTATATCGTAATACCATATAACGTTATACTATATATCATAATACTATATACCGTTATACGTTATATCGTCATACCATATAACGTTATACGTTAGATCATAATACCATATAACGTTATACTATATATCATAATACTATATAACGTTATACGTTATGTCATAGCACAATATAACGTTATACGTTATATCATAATACTATATAACGTTATACGTTATATTACAATACAATATAACGTTATACGTTATATCGTAATACCATATAACGTTATACTATATATCATAATACTATATAACGTTATGCGTTATACCGTAATACTATATAACGTTATACGTTGTATCCTAATACCATGTAACGTTATTCGTTATATCGTAATACCATATAACGTTATACGTTAGATCATAATACCATATAACGTCATATGTTATATCGTAATACTATATAACGTTAAACGTTATATCGTAATACTATATAACGTTATACGTTATATTCTAATACTATATAACGATATACGTTATATCGTAATACTATATAACGTTATACGTTATATCATAGCACAATATAACGTTATACGTTATATCGTAATACTATATAACGTTATACGTTATATCGTAATACAATATAGCGTTATACTATATATCTTAATTCTACATAACGTTATACGTTATATAATAATACAATATAACGTTATACATTATATCGTAATACCATATAACGTTATACTATATATCATAATACTATATAACGTTATGCGTTATACCGTAATACTATATAACGTTGTACGTTATATCCTAATACTATATAACGTTATACGTTATATTCTAATACTATATAACGTTATACGTTAAAACGTAATACCACATATCGCTATACGTTATACCGTAATACCACATATCGTTATACGTTATATGGTAATACCACATATCGTTATACTATATATCATAATACTATATAACGTTATACGTTATATCGTAATACCATATAACGTTATACGTCATATCGTAATACCATATAACGTTATACGTTAGATCATAATACTATATAACGTTATACGTTATATTCTAATACTATATAACGTTATACGTTAAAACGTAATACCACATATCGCTATACGTTATACCGTAATACCACATATCGTTGTACGTTATATGGTAATACCACATATCGTTATACTATATATCATAATACTATATAACGTTATACGTTATATCGTAATACTATTTAACGTTATACGTTATATCGTAATACTATATAACGTTATACGTTATATCATAATACCATATAACGTTATACGTTATATCGTAATACTATATAACGTTATACTATATATCATAATACTATATAACGTTATACGTTATATCATAGCACAATATATCGTTATACGTTATATCGTAATACTATATAACGTTACACGTTATATCGTAATACTAT
>NW_025219986.1:1332765-1334107 GCF_014825855.1 Bombus pyrosoma | reverse complement strand
ACGTTATAACGTATTACCATACAACGTTATCCGTTATATCGTAATACTATATAACGTTATACGTTATATCGTAATGCTACATTACATTATACGTTATAACGTAATACTATATAACGTTATACGTTATACCGTAATGCTACGTTACATTATACGTTATATCGTAATACTAGATATCGTCATACGTTATATCGTAACAGTATATATAGTTTTCGTTATATTGTAACGCTACATAACGTTATACGCTTTAACGTAGTACTACATAATGTTATACGCTATAACGTAATAGTACATAGCTTTATACGATATAGGGTAATATTATATAACGATATACGTTATATCGTAATACTACATAACGTTATACGTTGTGTCGTAATAGTACATAACGTTATAAGTTATATCGTAATACTACATATCGTTATACGTTATAACGTATTACCATACAACGTTATCCGTTATATCGTAATACTATATAACATTATACGTTATATCGTAATGCTACATTACATTATACGTTATAACGTAATACTATATAACGTTATACGTTATACCGTAATGCTACGTTACATTATACGTTATATCGTAATACTAGATATCGTCATACGTTATATCGTAACAGTACATATAGTTTTCGTTATATCGTAACGCTACATAACGTTATACGCTTTAACGTAGTACTACATAAAGTTATACGCTATAACGTAATAGTACATAGCTTTATAGGATATAGGGTAATATTATATAACGATATACGTTATATCGTAATACTACATAACGTTATACGTTATGTCGTAATAGTACATAACGTTATAAGTTATATCGTAATACTACATATCGTTATACGTTATAACGTATTACCATACAACGTTATCCGTTATATCGTAATACTATATAACGTTATACGTTATATCGTAATACTACATATCGTTATACGTTATAAGGTATTACCATATAACGTTATCCGTTATATAGTTATACTATATAACGTTATACGTTATAACGTAATACTATATGACGTTATACGTTATATCGTAATGCTACATTACATTATACGTTATATCGTAATAATAGATATCGTTATACGTTATATCGTAACAGTACATATAGTTTTCGTTTTATCGTAACGCTACATAACGTTATACGTTATAACGTAGTACTACATAACGTTATACGCTATAACGTAATAGTACATAGCTTTATACGATATAGGGTAATATTATATAACGATATACGTTATATCGTAATACTACATAACGTTATACGTTATGTCGTAATAGTACATAACGTTATAAGTTATATCGTAATACTACATATCGTTATACGTTATAACGTATTACCATACAAC
>NW_025219986.1:1330696-1332265 GCF_014825855.1 Bombus pyrosoma | reverse complement strand
CGTCATGTAGCATTACGTTATGGGGTATAACGTTATGTAGTATTACGTTATAACGTATAACGTTAAGTAGTTTTACGTTAAAACGTATAACGATATATAGTATTACGATATAACGTATAACGGTATGTAGTATTACGATATAACGTATAACGTAATGTAGTATTACCTAACAACGTATAACGCTATATAGTATTACGATTTAACGTATAATGTTATGTAGCATTACAATATAACGTATAACGTTATGTAGCATTACGTTATAGCGTATGACGTTATGTAGTATTGCGATATAACGTATAACGTTATTCAGTGTTACGTTATAGCGTACAACGCTATATAGTATTACAAAATAACGTATAACGTTATATGGTACCACGATATAACGTATAACGATATGTAGTATTACGTTATAACGTATAACGTTATGCAGAATTACGATATAACGTATAACGTTATGCAGAATTACGTTATAGCGTATAACGTTATGTAGTATCGCGTTATAACGTAAAACGTCATATCGTATTACGATGTAACGCATAACGTTATGTAGCATTACGATACAGTGTTTAACGTTATGTGGTATTACGTTATAGCGTATAACGTTATGTAGTGTTACGTTAAAACGTATAACGATATATAGTATTACGATGTAACGTATAACGTTATGTAGAATTAAGTTATAACGTATAACGTTATATAGTAATACGATATAACGTATAACGATATATGGTACTACGATATAACGTATAACGATATGTAGTGTTACGTTATAACGTATAAATTTATATGGTATTACGATATAACGTATAACGATATGTAGTATTACGATATAACGTATAACGTTATATGGTACTACGACATAACGTATAACGATATATAGTAATGCCATATAACGTATAACGTTATGTGGTACTACGATATAACGTATAACGATATGTAGTATTACGTTATAACGTATAACGTTATGTAGAATTCCGTCATAACGTATAACGTTATATAGTAATACCATATAACGTATAACGTTATGTGGTACTACGATATAACGTAGAACGGTATGTAGTATTGCGTTATACCGTATAACGATATGTAGTATTACGTTATAACGTATAACGTTACGTAGTACTACGTAACAATGTATAACGCTATATAGTAATATAAAATAACTTATAACGTTTTGTAGTAGTACGATATAACGTATAACGTTATATGGTACTACGATATAACGTATAACGATATGTAGTGTTACGTTATAACGTATAACGTAATGTAGTATTACGTAACAACGTATAACGCTATATAGTATTACGATATAACCAATAACGTTATATAGCATCACGTTATTGCGTATAACATTATGTAGCACTACGATATAACGTATAACGTCATGTAGCATTACGTTATGGTGTATAACGTTATGTAGTATTACGTTATAACGTATAACGTTAAGTAGTTTTACGTTAAAACGTATAACGATATATAGTATTACGATATAACGTATAACGGTATGTAGTATTGCGATATAACGTATAACGTTATGCAGTGTTACGTTATAGCGTACAACGCTATATA
>NW_025219986.1:1326999-1330196 GCF_014825855.1 Bombus pyrosoma | reverse complement strand
ATGCTATATAACGTTATACGTTATATCGCAATGCTACATAACGTTGCACGTTATACCTTAATACTACATAACGATATATGTCATAACGTATTACCATATATCGTTATACGTTATAACGTAACACTACATAACTTTATACGTTATAACGTAATGCTACATAACGTTACACGTTATACCTGAATACTACATAACGATATATGTCATAACGTATTACCATATAACGTTATACGTTATAAAGTAACACTACATAACGTTATACGTTATAACGTAATGCTACATAACGTTATACGTTATACCGTAATGCTACATAACATTATACGTTATACCGTAATGCTACATAACGTTACACGTTACATCGTAATACTACATAACGTTATACGTTATAACGTGTTACCATATATCGTTATACGTTAAAACGTAGCACTACATATTGTTATACGTTATACCGTAATGCTACATAACGTTATACGTTATAACCTAACACTACATAACGTTATACGTTATACCGTAATACTACATAACGCTATACGTTATAACGTATTACCATATACCGTTATACGTTATAACGTAATACTACATAAACTTGTACGTTATAACGTAATGCTATATAACGTTATACGTTATATCGTAATGCTACATAACGTTATACGTTACATCGTAATACTACATAAAGTTATACGTTATATCGTAATACTACATACCGTTATATTTTATAACGTAATACTACATTACGTTATACGTTATAAGGTAATGCTACATAACGTTATACGTTATAACGTAATGCTACATAACGATACTCGTTATATCGTAATACTACAAAACGATATATATCATAACGTATTGCCATATAACGTTATACGTTATAACGCAACACTGCATAACGTTATACGTTATAACGTAATGCTATATAACGTTATACGTTACATCGTAATACTACATAACGTTATACGTTATACCGTAATACTACATAACGTTATACGTGATAACGTATTACCGTATAACGTTATACGTTATAACGTAATGCTATATAACGTTATACGTTATATCGTAATGCTACATAACGTTATACGTTACATCGTAATACTACATAAAGTTATACGTTGTATCGTAATACTACATATCGTTATACTTTATAACGTAATACTACATCACGTTATACGTTATAAGGTAATGCTACATAACGTTATACGTTATAACGTAATGCCACATAACGTTACTCGTTATATCTTAATACTACAAAACGATATATGTCATAACGTATTGCCATATAACGTTATATGTTATAACGCAATACTGCATAACGTTATACGTTATAACGTAATGCTATATAACGTTATACGTTACATCGTAATACTACATAACGTTATACGTTATACCGTAATGCTACATAACGTTATACGTTACATCGTAATACTACATAACGTTATACGATATAACGTATTACCATATATCGTTATACGTTATAACGTAACACTACATAACGTTATACGTTATAACGTAATGCTACATAAGGTTACACGTTATACCTGAATACTACATAACGATATATGTCATAACGTATTACCATGTAACGTTACACGTTATAACGTAACACTACATAGCGTTATACGTTATAACGTAATGCTAGATAACGTTACAGGTTATACCTTAATGCCACATAACGATATATGTCATAACGTATTACCATATAACGTTATACGTTATAACGTAATGTTATATAACGTTATACGTTATATCGTAATGCTACATAACGTTATACGTTATACCGTAATACTACATTACGTTATACGTTATACCGTAATGCTACATAACGTTATACGTTACATCGTAATACTACATAACGTTATACGATATAACGTATTACCATATATCGTTATACGTTATAACGTAACACTACATAACGTTATACGTTATAACGTAATGCTATATAACGTTATACGTTATATCGTAATGCTACATAACGTTATACGTTATACTGTAATGCTACATAACGTTATACGTTATAACATAAAACTACATAACGTTACACGTTATACCGTAATGCTACATAACGTTATACGTTACATCGTAATACTACATAACGTTATACGTGATAACGTATTACCGTATAACGTTATACGTTATAACGTAATGCTATATAACGTTATACGTTATATCGTAATGCTACATAACGTTATACGTTATACCGTAATGCTACATAACGTTATACGTTACATCGTAATACTACATGACGTTATACGTTATAACGTATTACCATATATCGTTATACGTTATAACGTAACACTACATAGCGTTGTACGTTATACCGTAATACTACATAACGTTATGCGTCATAATGTATTACCATATAACGTTATACGTTATAACGTAATGCTGTATAACGCTATACGTTATATCGTGATGCCACACATCGATACACGTTGTATCTTAATACAACATAACGATATATGTCAAAAGGTATTACCATATAACGATATACGTTTTAACGCAATACTGCATAACGTTATACGTTATAACGTAATGCTATATAACGTTATACGTTATATCGCAGTGCTACATAACGTTGCACGTTATACCTTAATACTACATAACGATATATGTCATAACGTATTACCATATATCGTTATACGTTATAACGTAACACTACATAACGTTATACGGTATAACGTAATGCTACATAACGTTACACGTTATACCTTAATACTACGTATCGATATATGTCATAACGTATTACCATATAACGTTATACGTTATAACGTAATGCTATATAACGTTATACGTTATATCGTAATGCTACATAACGTTATACGTTATACCGTAATGCTACATAACCTTATACGTCATAACGTATTACCATATAACGTTATACGTTATATCGTAATGCTACACAACGTTATACGTTTCATCGTAATACTACATAACGTTATACGTTATATCCTAATTCTACATAACGTTATACGTCATACCGTAGTACTACATAACATTATACGTTACATGTTAATGCTACATAACGTTATACGTTATATCGTAATGCTACATATCGTTATACGTTATAACGTATTACCATGTATCGTTATACGTTATAACGTAATGCTACATAACGTTATACGTTATACCGTAACACTACATAACCTTATACGTCATAACGTATTACCATATAACGTTATACGTTACATCGTAATGCTACATAACGTTAT
>NW_025219986.1:1322667-1326499 GCF_014825855.1 Bombus pyrosoma | reverse complement strand
TACTTTATATCGTAATACCACATATCGTTATACGTTATATCGTAATACCACATATCGTTATACGTTATATCGTAATACCATATAACGTTATACGTTATATCGTAATACCACATATCGTTATACGTTATATCGTAATACCATATAACGTTTTACTATATATCGTAATACATTATAACGTTATACGTTATATCGTAATACCACATATCGTTATACGTTATTACGTAATACCACATATCGTTATACGTTATATCGTAATACCATATAGCGTTTTACTATATATCGTAATACAATATAACGTTATACGTTATATCGTAATAGCACATATCGTTATACGTTATACCCTAATACTATATAACATTATACGTTATATCGTAATACCATATAACGTTATACGTTATATCGTAATACCACATATCGTTATACGTTATATCGTAATACCACATATCGTTATACGTTATATCGTAATACCATATAACGTTATACGTTATATCGTAATACTATATAACGTTATACGTTATTTCGTAGTACCATTTAACGTTATACTATATATCATAATACTATATAACGTTATACGTTATAACGTAATACCACATATCGTTATACGTTATATCCTAATACTATATAACATTATACGTTATATAGTAATACTGTACAACGTTGTACTATATATCATAATACTATATAACGTTGTACTATATATCGTTATACCACATATCGTTATACGTTATATCGTAATACCATATAATTTTATACGTTATATCGTAATACCATATAATGTTGTACGTTATATCGTAATACTATACAACGTTATACGTTATATCGTAATACTATTTAACGTTATACGTTATATCGTAATACCATATGACGCTATACGTTAAAACGTAATACCACATATCGTTATACGTTATATCATAATTCTATATAACGTTATACGTTATATCGTAATACCATATAACGTTATACGTTATATCGTTATTCTATATAACGTTATACGTTATATCGTAATACCATATAACGTTATACGTTATATCATAATACTATATAACGTTATACTATATCTCGTAATACTATATAACGTTACACTATATATCATAATACCATATAACGTTATACGTTATAACGTAATACCACATATCGTTTTACGTTATATCGTAATACCATATAATGTTATACGTTATATCGTAATACTATATAACGTTATACGTTATATAGTAATACCATATAACGTTATACGTTATAGCGTAATACGACATATCGTTATACGTTATATCGTAATACCATATAACGTTATACTATATATAATAATACTATATAACGTTATACGTTATATCCTAATACCATATAACGTTATACGTTATATCGTAATACCATATAACGTTATACGTTATATCATAATAATATATAACATTATACGTTATATCGTAATACCATATAACGTTATACGTTATTCCGTAATACCATATAACGTTATTCGTTATATTGTAATACTATATAACGTTATACGTTATATCGTAATACCGTATAACGTTATACGTTATATCGTAATACCACATAACGTTATACGTTATAACGTAATACCACATATCGTTATACATTATATCGTAATACTATACAACGTTGTACTATATATCATAATACTATATAACGTTGTACTATATATCATAATACCACATAACGTTGTACGTTATAACGTAATACTATATAACGTTATACTATATATCATAATACTATATAACGTTACACGTTATATCATTATACCATATAACGTTGTACGTTATATCGCAATACCATATAACGTTATACCTTATATCGTAATACCATATAACGTTATACGTTATATCGTAATACCATATAACGTTATTCGTTATATCGTAATACTATATAACGTTATACGTTATATCATAATACTGTATAACGTTATACGTTATATCATAATACTATATAACGTTATACTATATATCGTAATACCATATAACGTTATTCGTTATATCGTAATACTATATAACGCTATACGTTATATCATAATACTGTATAACGTTATACGTTATATCATAATACTATATAACGTTATACTATATATCGTAATACCATATAACGTTATACGTTACATCGTAATGCCATATAACGTTATTTGTTATATCGTAATACCATATAATGTTATACGTTATATCGTAATACTATATAACGTTAAACTACTTATCATGATACTATATAACGTTATACGTTATAACGTAATACCACATATCGTTATACTGTATATCATAATTCTCTATAACGTTATACGGTATATCATAATACTATATAACGTTATACGTTATATCATAATACTATATAACGTTATAGTATATATCATAATACTATATAACGTTATACGTTATAACGTAATACCACATATCGTTATACGTTATATCGTAATACCATATAATGTTATACGTTATATCGTAATACCATATAACGTTATACGTTATAACGTAATACGACATATCGTTATACGTTATATCGTAATACCATATAATGTTATACGTTATATCGTAATACCATATAACGTTATACGTTATATAGTAATACCATATAACGTTATACGTTATAACGTAATACGACATATCGTTATACGTTATATCGTAATATCATATAACGTTATACTATATATCATAATACTATATAACGTTACACGTTAAAACGTAATACCACATATCGTTATACGTTATATCCTAATACTATATAACGTCATACTACTTATCATAATACTATATAACGTTATACGTTATAACGTAATACCACATGTCGTTATACGTTGTATCGTAATACCATATAACGTTATACGTTATATCGCAATACCATATAACGTTATACCTTATATCGTAATACCATATAACGTTATACGTTATATCGTAATACCATATAACGTTATTCGTTATATCATAATACTATATAACGATATACTATATATCATAATACTATATAACGTTATACGGTATATCATAATACTATATTACGTTATACTATATATCATAATACTATATAACGTTATACGTTATAACGTGATACCTTATAACGTTATACGTTATATCGTAATACTATATAACGTTATACGTTATAACGTAATACCACATATCGTTATACGTTATATCGTAATACTATACAACGTTGTACTATATATCATAATACTATATAACATTGTACTATATATCATAATACCACATAAAGTTATACGTTATAACGTAGTACTATATAACGTTATACTATATATCATAACACTATATAACGTTACACGTTATATCATAATACTATATAACGTTATACGTTATATCGTAATACCATATAACGCTATACGTTAAAACGTAATACCACATATCGTTATACGTTATATCATAATTCTATATACCGTTATACGTTATAACGTAATACCACATATCGTTATACGTTATATCGTAATACCATATAACGTTATACGTTATATAGTAATACCATATAACGTTATACTTTATAACGTAATACTATATCACGTTATACGTTATATCATAATACTGTACAACGTTATACGTTATATCATAATACTATATAACGTTATACTATATATCGTAATACCATATAACGTTATACGTTATATCGTAATACCATATAACGTTATAAGTTATATCGTAATACCGTATAACGTTATACGTTATATCGTAATACCACATAACGTTATACGTTATATCGTAATACTATATAACGTTATACGTTATTTCGTAGTACCATATAACGTTATACTATATATCATAATACTATATAACGTTATACGTTATATCGTGATACTATATAACGTTATACGTTATATCATAATACTATA
>NW_025219986.1:1318375-1322167 GCF_014825855.1 Bombus pyrosoma | reverse complement strand
ACCGTAATAGTACATAACGTTACACGTTATAACGTTATATTACATAATGTTATACGTTATAACGTAATACTATATAAGGTTATACGTTATAACGTGATGCTACATAACGTTATACGTTATAACGTAATACTACATAACGTTATATGTTATATCGCAATGCTGCATAACGTTATACGATATAACGTAATACTATATAACGGTATACGTTACAACGCAAGAATACATAACGTTATACGTTATATCGTGATGCTACATATCGTTATACGTTATAACGTAATACTATATAACGTTATACGTTATAACGTAATGCTATGTAACGTTATACGTTATAACGTATAGCTATATAACGTTATACGTTATATCGTAATGCTACATAGCGTTATACGTTATACCGTAATACTACATAACGTTACACGTTATTACGTAATATTACATAACGTTATACGTTATATCGTAAGGCTATATAACGTTATACGTTATATCATAATGCTACATAACGTTATACGTTATGAAGTAATACTATACAACGTTATACGTTATAACGTAATGCTATATAGCGTTATACATTATATCGTGATGCTACATATCGTTATACGTTATACCGTAATACTACATAACGTTACACGTTATAAAGTAATATTACATAACGTTATACGTTATAACGTAATACTATATAACGTTATACGTTATATCGCGAAGTTACATAACGTTATACGTTATATCGCGAAGCTACATAACGTTATACGTTATATCGTAAGGCTAAATAACGTTATACGTTAAATCATAATGCTACATAACGTTGTACGTTATGAAGTAATACTATATAACGCTATACGCTATAACGTAATGCTATATAACGTTATACATTATATCGTGATGCTACATATCGTTATACATTATAACGTAATACTATATAACGTTATACGTTATAACGTAATGCTATATAACGTTATACGTTATGAAGTAATTCTATATAACGTTATACGTTATAACGTAATATGACATAACGTTATACGTTATAACTTAATGCTATATAGCGGCATACGTTATATCGTCATGGTACATAACGTTATACGTTATACCGTAATACTACATAACGTTACGCGGTATTACGTCATATTACATAACGTTATACGTTATATCGTAAAGCTATATAAGGTTATAAGATATATCGTATTACTACATAACGTTATACGTTATACCGTAATACTACATAATGTTACACTCTATAACGTAATATTACATAACGTTATACGTTATAACGTAATACTATATAACGTTATACGTTATAACGTAATGCTATATAACGTGATACAGTATATCGTGATGCTACATATCGTTATACGTTATAACGTAATACTATATAACGTTATACGTTATAACGTAATGCTATATAACGTTATACGTTATGAAGTAATACTATATAACGTTATACGTTATAACGTAATGCTACATAACGTTATACGTTATATCGTGATGCTACATATCGTTATACGTTATATCGTAAGGCTATATAACGTTATACGTTATATCATAATGCTACATAACGTTATATGTTATGAAGTAATACTATATAACGTTATACGTTATAACGTAATACTATATAACGTTATACGTTATATCGCGATGCTACATAACGTTATACGTTATATCGCGATGCTACATAACGTTATACGTTATAACGTAATACTATATAACGTTATTCGTTATAACGTAATGCTATATAACGTTATACGTTATATCGTAATGCTACATAACGTTATACGTTATACCGTAATACTACATTACGATACACGTTATAACGTTATATTACATAACGTTGTACGTTATAACGTAATAATATATAACGTTATACGTTATATCGCGATGCTACATAACGTTATACGTTATATCGTAAGGCTAAATAACGTTATAAGTTAAATCATAATGCTAGATAACGTTAAACATTATGAAGTAATACTATATAACGTTATACGTTATAACGTAATGCTATATAATGTTATACGTTATAACGTATAGCTATATAACGTTATACGATATATCGTAATGCTACATAGCGATATACGTTACATCGTGATGCTACATATCGTTATACGTTATATCGTAAGGCTATATAACGTTATACGTTATACCGCAATACTACATAACGATACTCGTTACAACGTAATATTACATAACGATATACGTTATAACGTAATACTATATAAGGTTATACGTTATAACGTGATGCTACATAACGTTATACGTTATAACGTAATACTACATAACGTTATATGTTATATCGCAATGCTGCATAACGTTATACGATATAACGTAATACTATATAACGATATACGTTACAACGCAAGAATACATAACGTTATACGTTATATCGTGATGCTACATATCGTTATACATTATAACGTAATACTATATAACGTTATACGTTATATCGTGATGCTACGTAACGTCATACGTTATATCGTAATGCTACATAACGTTATACATTATATCGTGATGCTACATATCGTTATACGTTATAACGTAATACTATATAGCGTTATACGTTATAACGTAATGCTATATAACGTTATACGTTACATCGTAAGGCTATATAACGTTATACGTTATAACGTAATGCTATATAACGTTATATGTTATATCGTAATGCTACATAACGTTATACGTTATACCGTAATAGTACATAACGTTACACGTTATAACGTTATATTACATAATGTTATACGTTATAACGTAATAATATATAAGGTTATACGTTATAACGTGATGCTACATAACGTTATACGTTATAACGTAATACTACATAACGTTATATGTTATATCGCAATGCTGCATAACGTTATACGATATAACGTAATACTATATAACGATATACGTTACAACGCAAGAATACATAACGTTATACGTTATATCGTGATGCTACATACCGTTATACGTTATAACGTAATACTATATAACGTTATACGTTATAACGTAATGCTATATAACGTAATACGTTATAACGTATAGCTATATAACGTTATACGTTATATCGTAATGCTACATAGCGTTATACGTTATACCGTAATACTACATAACGTTACACGTTATTACGTAATATTACATAACGTTATACGTTATGAAGTAATACTATATAACGTTATACGTTATAACGTAATGCTATATAACGTTATACATTATATCGTGATGCTACATATCGTTATACGTTATAACGTAATTCTATATAACGTTATATGTTATAACGCAATGCTATATATCGTTATACGTTATGAAGTAATACTATATAACGTTATACGTTATAACGTAATGCTATATAACGTTATACGTTATATCGTGATGCTACATATCGTTATACGTTATATCGTAAGGCTATATAACGTTATACGTTATACCGCAATACTACATAACGATACTCGTTACAACGTAATACTATATAACGCTATACGTTATAACTTAATGCTATATAACGACATACGTTATATGGTCATGCTACATAACGTTATACGTTATACCGTAATACTACATAACGTTACACGTTATAAAGTAATATTACATAACGTTATACGTTATATCGTGATGCTACATAACGTTACACGTTATAACGTAATACTATACAACGTTATACGTTATAACGTAATGCTATAAAACGTTATACGTTACAACTCAATAATACATAACGTTATACGTTATAACGTAATACTACATAACGTTATACGTTATATCGTGATGCTACATAACGTTACACGTTATAACGTAATACTATACAACGTTATACGTTATAACGTAATGCTA
>NW_025219986.1:1315722-1317875 GCF_014825855.1 Bombus pyrosoma | reverse complement strand
ATGGTATTACGATATAACGTGCAACGTTATATAGTATTACGATATAACGTATAACGTTATATGGTACTACGATATAACGTATAACCATATGTAGTACTACGTTATAACGTATAACGATATATGGTAATATGATATAACGTATAACGTTATATGGTATTACGATATAACGTATAACGTTATATGGTACTACGATATAACGCATAACGATATCTAGTGTTACGTTATAACGTATAACGTTATGTAGAATTACGATATAACGTATAACGTTATGTAGCATTACGATATAACGTATAACGTTGTGTAGTATTACGTTGTAACGTATAACATTATATGGTACTACGATACAACGTACAACGATACGTAGTATTACGATATAATGTATAACATTATGTAGCATTACGATATAACGTATAACGTTACGTGGATTTACGTTATAACGAATAACGTTATATAGTAATACGATATAACGTATAACGTTATATTTTACTACGACATAACGTATTACGATATGTAGTGTTACGTTATAACGTGTAACGTTATAAAGAATTACGATATAACGTATAACGTTATATGGTATTACGATATAACGTATAACGTTATATGGTACTACGATATAACGTATAACGATATGTAATGTTACGTTATAACGTATAACTTTATGTAGTATTACGATATAACGTACTACGTTAAATGGTACTACGATATGACGTATAACCATATGTAGTACTACGTTATAACGTATAACGATATATGGTATTACGATATGACGTATAACGTTATATGGTATTACGATATAACGTATAACGATATGTTGTCTTACGATATAACGTATAACGTTATGTAGCATTGCGATATAGCGTATAACGTTATGTAGTATTACGTTATAACGTATAACGTTATATGGTATTACGATATAGCGTATAACGGTATGTAGTAATTTGTTACAACGTATAACGTTAAGTAGGATTACGATATAACGTATAACCTTATAAGGTAATATGATATAACGTATAACGATATGCAGTATTACGATATAACGCATAACGTTATGTAGCATTACGATATAACGTATAACGTTATGTAGTATTACTTTGTAACGTATAACATTATATGGTATTACGATATAACGTACAACGGTATGTAGTATTACGATATAACGTATAACGTTATATGGTATTACGATATAACGTATAACGATACGTAGTATTACGATACAACGTACAACATTATGTAGCAATATGATATAACGTATAATGTTATATTTTACTACGACATAACGTATAACGATATGTAGTGTTACGTTATAACGTTAAACGTTATATAGTATTACGATATAACGTATAGCGTTATATGGTACTACGTTATAACGTATAACGATATATGGTATTACGATATAACGTATAACGTTATGTAGTATTACTTTGTAACGTATAACATTATAGGGTATTACGATATAACGTACAACGGTATGTAGTATTACGATATAACGTATAACGTTATATGGTATTACGATATAACGTATAACGATACGTAGTATTACGATACAACGTATAACATTATGTAGCAATATGATATAACGTATAATGTTATATTTTACTACGACATAACGTATAACGATATGTAGTGTTACGTTATAACGTATAACGTTATGTAGCATTACGATATAACGTATAACGTTATGTAGAATTACGTTATAACGTATAACGTTATGTAGCATTACGATATAACGTATAACGTTATGTAGCATTACGATATAACGTATAACATTATGTAGCATTACGATATAACGTATAACGTTATATTTTACTACGACATAACGTATAACGATATGTAGTGTTACGTTATCACGTATAACGTTATGTAGCATTACGATGTAACGTATAACGTTATGTAGAATTACGATATAACGTATAACGTTATGTAGTATTACTTTGTTACGTATAACATTATATGGTATTACTATATAACGTACAACGGTATGTAGTATTACGATATAACGTATAACGTTATATGGTATTACAATATAACGTATAACGATATGTAGTGTTACGTTATAACGTATAACGTTATGTAGCATTACGATATAACGTATAACGTTATGTAGCATTACGATATAACGTATGACGTTGTGTAGTATTACGTTGTAACGTATA
>NW_025219986.1:1313600-1315222 GCF_014825855.1 Bombus pyrosoma | reverse complement strand
CGTTATGTACTGTTACGTTATAACGTATAACGATATATGGTATTACGATATAACGTATAACGATATGTTGTATTACGATATAAGGTATAACGTTATGTAGTGTTACGTTATAACGTATAACGATATGTAGTGTTACGTTATAACGAATAACGTTATGTAGTATTACGTTATAGCGTATAACGTTATGTAGTACTACGTTGCAACGTGTAACGTTATATAGTATTACGATATAACGTATATCGATATGTAGTGTTACGTTATAACGTATAACGATATATGGTAATGCGATATAACGTATAACGATATGTTGTATTACGATATAAGGTATAACGTTATGTAGTGTTACGTTATAAAGTATAACGATATATGGTATTACGATATAACGTATAACGATATGTTGTATTACGATATAAGGTATAACGTTATGTAGTGTTACGTTATAACGTATAACGATATGTAGTGTTACGTTATAACGAATAACGTTATGTAGTATTACGTTATAGCGTATAGCGTTATGTAGTACTACGTTGCAACGTATAACGTTATATAGTATTACGATATAACGTATATCGATATGTAGTGTTACGTTATAACGTATAACGATATATGGTAATGCGATATAACGTATAACGATATGTTGTATTACGATATAAGGTATAACGTTATGTAGTGTTACGTTATAACGTATAACGTTATGTAGCATTACGATATAACGTATAACGTTATGTAGCATTATGTTATAGCGTATAACGTTATATAGTATTACGATATGACGTATAACGTTATATGGTATTACGATATAACGTATAACGTTATGTAGTATTACGTTATAGCGTATAACGTTATATAGTATTACGATATGACGTATAACGTTATATGGTATTACGATATAACGTATAACGATATGTAGTATTGCGATATAACGAATAACGATATGTAGTATTACGATATAACGTATAACGTTAAAAAGTATTACGATATAACGTATACGGATATGTTGTATTTCGATATACCGTATAACGTTACGTAGCATTACGATATAACGTATAACGTTATGTAGCATTACGATATAACGTATAACAATATGTAGTTATTCGTTACAACGTATAACGTTATATAGGATTACGATATAACGTATAACCTTATAAGGCAATATGTTATAACGCATAATGGTATGTAGTATCACCTTATAACGTATAACGTTATGTAGTATAACGTTACAACGTAAAAGGTTATATAGTATTACGATATAACGTATAACGTTATGTAGCATTACGATATAACGTAAAACGTTACGTAGCATTACGTTATAGCGTATAACGTTATGTAGTATTCCGATATAACGTATAAGGTTATGTACTGTTACGTTATAAGGTATAACGATATATGGTATTACGATATAACGTATAACGATATGTTGTAATACGATTTAAGGTATAACGCTATGTAGTGTTACGTTATAACGTATAACGATATGTAGTGTTACGTTATAACGAATAACGTTATGTAGTATTACGTTATAGCGTATAACGTTATGTAGTACTACGTTACAACGTATAACGTTATATAGTATTACGCTATAACGTATATCGATATGTAGTGTTACGTTATAACGTATAACG
>NW_025219986.1:1311314-1313100 GCF_014825855.1 Bombus pyrosoma | reverse complement strand
TATCGAAATACAACATATCCATATACGTTATATCGTAATACCATATAACGTTATACGTTATATCGTAATACTGTATAACGCTATACGTTATATCGTAATAGCACATATCGTTAAACGTTATATCGTAATACTACATATCGTTATACGTTATATCGTAATACCATATAACGTTATACGTCATATCGTAATACTATATGACTTTATACGCTAGAACGTATTATTACATACCGTAATACCTTATATCGCAATACAACATATCGTTATCCGTTATATCGTAGTACCATATATCGTGATGCGTCATAGCGTCACACTACATAACGTTATACGTTATATCGTAATACCATATAACGTTATACGTTATATCGTAATACAACATATCCATATACGTTATATCATAATACAACATATCGTTATACGTTATATCGTATTACCATATAACGTTATACGTTATGACGTAATAGTACGTGACGTTATACATTATATCGTAATACGACAAAACGTTATACGCTATAACGTAATGCTACATAACGGTATACGTTATATCATAATACAACATATCGTTATACGTTATATCGTAATACTACATATCGTTATACGTTATATCGTATTACCATATAACGTTATACGTTATGTCGTAATAGTACATTATGTTATACATTATATCGTAATACGACATAACGTTATACGCTATAACGTAATGCTACATAACGGTATTCGTTATAACGTAACACTACATAACTTTATACCTTATATCGTAATACAACATATCGTTATACCTTAAATCGTAGTACCATATATCGTTATACGTTATAACGTAACACTACATATCGATATACGTTATATCGTAATACTATATAACGTTATACACTGTAACGTAGTACTACATAACGTTATACGTTATATCGTTATGCTACGTAACGTTATACGGTATATCGAAATACAACATATCCATATACGTTATATTGTAATTCCATATAACGTTATACGTTATATCGTAATACTGTATAACGTTATACGCTATAACGTAATACTACATATCGTTATTCGTTATAACGTAACACTACATATCGTTATACGTTATAACGTAACACTACATAACGTTATACCTTATATCGAAATACAACATATCGTTATACGTTATATCGCATTACCATATAGGGTTAGACGTTATAACGTAACACTACATATCGATATACGTTATATCGTAATACTATATAACGTTATACGTTGTAACGTAGTACTACATAACGTTATACGTTATATCGTAATGCTACATAACGTTATACGTTATATCGTAATACTACATATCGTTTTACGTGATATCGTATTACCATATAACGTTATACGTTATGTCGTAATAGTACATGACGTTATACATTATATCGTAATACGACATATCGTTATACGCTATAACATAATGCTACATAACGTTATACGTTTTATCGTAATGCTACATAACGTTATACGTTATAAGGTAATACTACATACCGTTATACGTTATATCGTAACACCACATAACGTTGTACGTTGTATCCTACTACTACATTACGTTATACGTTATATCGTATTACCATATAACGTTATACTTTATATCGTAATACCATATAACGTTATACGCTGTAACGTAATACTACATAACGTTATACGCTATAACGTAATACTACATAACGTTATACGTTTTATCGTAATGCTACATAACGTTATACGTTATATCGTAATACAATATAACGTTATACGTTGTAACGTAGTACTACATAACGTTATACGTTATATCGTAATCCAATAT
>NW_025219986.1:1307478-1310814 GCF_014825855.1 Bombus pyrosoma | reverse complement strand
ATCCTTAAGCAATAAAAATAGGAAATAGTTGTAAGACGCTAATCCGATTATGTGTATTCAGAGTTTATGACGATGGACCTGGGCTCGAGGTGACAGAATGAGTCGTCGAACGTAGCCGCGGTCACGGGACGGACATGTAACAACAGAGGTATGGAATAATTATGCAGCTCTCCTTAAAAACAAAGATTGACTCGAGAGGCGGGGAGAAGACTATATAAGGGCAGTTTCGTTTGTACTGGGAGAGTCAGTGAGTTTCAATAACGGGCGTCGAACCAACTTCTACGTAGTGGTAGCGTCAACTGGTAGATCAAGTCATCTGGGTGAGTCGTTTCCATTTTACTCCGATTCTGGAGCCGAGTGTCCACTAATTACAGAATCCGTAGTCCTGAGATTTTCTGACAAAAGAACGACCGATATAGTAGTAAAGCGAGGAATAAGAAATATTCGTATCAAATCTTGCCCATTGTATGTACTAATGGTTCTACATTGTGGATAAATTTGCATGTCCTTGCCGATAGTTATTTAAAATATGATAGAGCGATTGACCGTGAAGTTTTAAATCAAAATTCTGACGTAAGGTTACGCAAAATAGCCTCGCTATATGTAAAACAACAATAATTAACGCCGGTAATAAAATCGCTGAAAACGAGATTGATATTAATTAAGGTGACAGTGATGTACGTGGTGATGATAAAAGTCGATTAATTTCTCTTCTCGAAAAATTCGACGATTCATTCGTTACGGGTTTTCTATGTGCTCGCGTAAATATAGGCCAGTTAGAAATACGATTAATCGATCCTAACATCATAATACAAAGAAGTCCTTGGAGACTTAGCGAGCAAGAGCGCAGAATAGTAAGTGAGAGTATAAGCGAATTAATTGGAGCAAGAATCATAAGGTCTGATAATTCACCGTTTGCGAGCCCTATGTTACTCTCGAAGAAGGAGGACGGCTCACAGACAGATTATGTGTAGATTTTCGAGAACTAAGTAAAAGTACGGTCGCGGATCGGTATTCGCTACCTCTTATTGCGGATCAAATCGCGAAATTGCAAAGATGAGATACTTTATTAGCCTGGACATGGCCAACGGGTTTCATCAAATTCCCATTCATCCAAATTCGACCGAATATACAGCGTTCGTTACCCCGACGTACAATACGAGCACCTAATAATGCCGTTTGGCTGAAAAATGCACCTTCCGTTTTTCAGAGGGCCATTCTCAATGCCTTAGGCGACCTCGCCTATTCGTACGTTGTTGTTTACTGGATGACGTCCTAATTAGTGCCGACTTGATAGATCAAGCCTTAGAAAGATGGGACACGTTTTAAAAACTTACGTAAAAGCCGGATTCTCTTTTAACGTTCTAAATGCTCTTTTCTAAAGACACTGGTACTCTATCTTGGATATGTAATTCAAAACGGAGAAGTTCGCTCTAACCCTGGTAAAATACGAGCCTTGAGTTCTTTACCTGCAACAACGACCGTCATACAGGTCAGACAGTTCATAGATCTAGCCTCTTACTTCCAAAAATTCGTCTCTAAATTTTCACAAGTAATGAAACCTCTATACACACTTACCTCCGATAACAAAAACATAACCTGAACAGAGAAATACGAAAGGATCAGGCAAAAGGTAATTTCCGTCCTGACTGACGCGCCGCTGTTAACGATATTCGATCCTAATTATCCTATAGAATTACCTACTGAGGCTAGCTTGGATAGACATGGGGATATTTTAATGCATAAGATTGAAGGTAAAGACAGAGTAGTAGAATGTTATAGTAAAAGAACTTGTCCTACAGAACCCAGGTACCATTCCGTATGAACTAGAGACAATAGCAGTCGTAAACGCCGTCAAACATTTTCGATACTATTTACATGGACGAGGATTTCTTATTATTATTGACTGTAATTCTTCGTAGGCATCTAGCAATAAAGTGAATTCAAATAACAGGGTTTACAGGTAGTGGCCTTACTTACGAGCTTTCAATTTTGATAGTATGCATCGAGAAGACAAACGAATGGCTCACGTAGATTTCTTCTAGCGGAATCCCATAGACATAGTATAATTAACGAAGTCGCAGATAAAGAAATTAATCTGGCCGAAATCTCTGGAGATTAGCTATTGGCGGAACGACGTTGCGATCCCCAAATTTCATAAATCGCCGATAAATTGCAAAACGATGAGCTTGCGGAAGACAGCGCAAGTACGTATGAATTACGATCCGATACCTTTTATCGTAGAAAACGAAGAAAAGGCAGACCTCTCTGCTTGCCCAGTTTTATTCCATTTGGAATAAAATGCTCTGAAGGCTATTACGAGTATTACTAGTTCGAAGGAATGGCGAAATATGTTCGTAAATTCGTAGAGAACTGTCATACTTATCCAGTTTCTAAGGCAAGTTCAGGTGAGATACAAGCCGAACTACATCCTATACCTAAGACCAGCATACCTTGGCATACAGTTCACATAGACGTAACAGACAAGTTAAACGGTAAAAGTGATTTGAAAGGATATGTTATTGTTTTGGTCGGTGCTTTCACTAAATTCGTATACCTACACCATACGCGTAAGATAGAATCTCTTAATACCATTAAAGTGCTTAAGTCGCCGGTACTTTCATTCGGCAGTCCTTGCCGGATAATAGCGGATCAAGGTAGATGTGTTACGGATAAAGAATTTCGAGACTTCTGTCAAAGTACAAATTATTAAACTCCACTCAATAGCAACCGGTGTTAGTAGGGCCAATGGACGGGTAGAGCGTATTATGGGCATGCTGAAGAACATGTTTACAACATTAGAAACGACCCGGCGGTCTTGGCAAGACGCGATTGGGGAAATACAATTGTCCTTGAATTGACCACCAAACGCAACTGTTAGAAGCACTAACCGGTAAAACAGTAAGACCATCCGATTTATTGCTACCCGACAATATTGACGAAAGAGAAGTAGATATCTCCGATGTAAGATAGCAGGCAATAGAGAATATAGAGAATAGCGCTAAATGTGATAAAGATAGATTTGACAAAACTAAAGCTACAGTAGTTAGGTAATCATGGCGATTTTGTATCACGCAGAAACGAGGAAAGAAACCAAACTAGGTTAGATCCAAAATTTAGAGGTCCATTTGTAATATCAGAAATTCTGGAAGGAGATAGGTATATTTTAAAAACATTAGACGGCAAACGACCATACAAATACAGTCATGATAGATTGAGAAAAATGCCAGATAGTTGTATTCCTGCTGGGTTGGATGTCTGTAGTGATGGCAACAACACCGGCCATGACGATATGAGTACCCCGATCTCGGAAGATCAGTAGCACTTGCTATAACA
>NW_025219986.1:1303629-1306978 GCF_014825855.1 Bombus pyrosoma | reverse complement strand
GTATAACGTTATGTAGCATTACGATATATCGTATAACGTTATGTAGTATTACGTTATAACGTATAACGTTATGTAGCATTATGATATAACGTTTAACGTTATATAGCATTGTCTTATAACGTATAACGTTATGTAGATTTACGATATAACGTATAACGTTATGCAGTATTAAGTTATAACGTATAACGTTATTTAGTATTACGGTATAACGTATAACGTTATGTAGCATTACAATATAACGTATAACTTTATGTAGTATTACGTTATAACGTATAACGTTATGCAGAATTACGGTATAAGGTATAACGTTATGTACCATTACAATATAACGTATAACTTTATGTGCCATTACGTTATAATGTATAACGTTATATAGCATTGCGTTAAGACGTGTAACGTTATATCGCATTACGTTATAACGTATAACGACATGTAGTATTACGTTATAACGTATAACGTTATGCAGAATTACGGTATAAGGTATAAGGTTATGTAACATTACAATATAACGTATAACGTTATGTGCCATTACGTTATAATGTATAACGTTATATAGCATTGCGTTAAGACGTGTAACGTTATATCGCATTACGTTTTAACGTATAACGTTATATAGTATTACGTTATAACTTATAACGTTATGTAGCATTACGATATAACGTATAACGTTATGCAGTATTAAGTTATAACGTATAACGTTATTTAGTATTACGGTATAACGTATAACATTACGTAGCATTACGTTATAACGTATAACGTTATGTAGCATTACGGTATAATGTATATCGTTATGTATTATTGCGTTGTTTCGTATAACGTTATGTAGCATTACGGTACAACATATAACGATATGTAGTATTACGTTATAACGAATAACGTTATGTAGCATGACGGTATAACGTATAACGTCATGTAGCATTACGATATATCGTATAACGTAATGTAGTATTACATTATAACGTATAACGTTATATAGCATTTCGTTATGACTTACATCGTTATATAATGTTACGTTAAATCCTATAACGTTATGTGGTGTTACGTTATAACGTATAACGTTATGTAGCATTACGATATAACGTATAACGATATGCAGCATTAAGTTATAACGTATAACGTTATTTAGTATTACGGTATAACTTATAACGTTATATAGTATTACGTTATAACGTATATCGTTATGTAGCATTACAATATAACGTATAACGTTATGTAGTATTACGTTATAACGTATAACGTTATATAGCATTGCGTTATGACGTATATTCGTTATATAGCATTACGATATAACGTATAACGTTATGTAGTATTACGTTATAACGTATAACGTTATATAGCATTACGTTATAAGGTATAACGTTACATAGTATTACGTTATAACGTATAACGTCATGTAGCATTACGATATAACGTATAACGTTATGTAGTATTACATTATAACGTATAACGTTATATAGCATTGCGTTATGACTTACATCTTTATATCATGTTACGTTAAATCGTATAACGTTATGTAGCATTACGGTATATCGTATAACGTTATGTAGTATTACGTTATATCGTATAACGTTATGCAGCATCACGGTATAACGTATAACGTTATATAGCATTACGTTATAACGTATAACGTTATACAGTATTACGTTATAACGTGTAACGTTATATAGCATTACGTTATAACGTATAACGTTACATAGTATTACGTTATAACGTATAACGTTACATAGTATTACGTTATAACGTATAACGTCATGTAGCATTACGATGTACCGTATAACGTTATGTAGTATTACATTATAACGTATAACGTTATATAGCATTGCGTTATGACTTAAATCGTTATATCATGTTACGTTAAATCGTATAACGTTATGTAGCATTACGATATATCGTATAACGTTATGTAGTATTACGTTATAACGTATAACGTTATGCAGCATCACGGTATAACGTATAACGTTAAATAGCATTACGTTATAACGTATAACGTTATATAGTATTACGCTATAACGTATAACGTTATATAGCATTACGTTATAACGTATAACGTTACATAGTATTACGTTATAACGTATAACGTCATGTAGCATTACGATATAACGTATAACATTATGTAGTATTACATTATAACGTATAACGTTATATAGCATTGCGTTATGACTTACATCGTTATATAATGTTACGTTAAATCGTATAACGTTATGTAGCATTACGATATATTGTATAACGTTATGTAGTATTACGTTATAACGTATAACGTTATGCAGCATCACGGTATAACGTATAACGTTATATAGCATTGCGCTATGACTTACATCGGTATATAGTGTTACGTTAAATCGTATAACGTTATGTAGTGTTACGTTATAACGTATAACGTTATGTAGTATTACGTTATATCGTATAACGTTATGTAGCATTACGGTATAACGTATAACGTTAAATAGTATTACGTTATAACGTATAACGTTATGTAGCATAACGATATATTGTATAACGTTATGTAGTATTACGTTATAACGTATAACGTTATGCAGCATCACGGTATAACGTATAACGTTATGTAGCATTACAATATAACGTATATCGTTATGCAGCATTACGTTATAATGTATAACCTTATATAGCATTGCGTTATGACGTATAACGTTATATAGCATTACGTTATAACGTATAACGTTACATAGTATTACGCTAAAACGTATAACGTTATTTAGTATTAAGTTATTGCGTATAACGTTATGTAGTAATACGCTATGACGTATAACGTTATGTGGTATTCCGTTATAACGTATAACTTTATGTAGTATTACGTTATAACGTATAACGTTATATAGTATTACGTTATAACGTATAACGTTATGTAGCATTACCATATGACTTATAACGTTATATAGCATTACGATATAACGTATAACGTTATATAGTATTACGTTATAACGTATAACGTTATGTAGCACTACGATATATTGTATAACGTTATGTAGTATTACGTTATAACGTATAACGTTATGCAGCATCACGGTATAACGTATAACGTTATGTAGCATTACAATATAACGTATATCGTAATGCAGCATTACGTTATAATGTATAACGTTATATAGCATTGCGTTATGACGTATAACGTTATATAGCATTACGTTATAACGTATAACGATATGTAGTATTACGTTATAACGTATAACGTTATGTAGTATTACGTTATAACGAATAACGTTATGTAGCATGACGGTATAACGTATAACGTTATATAGTATTGCGTTATAACGTATAACGTTATATAGCATTACGTTATAACTTATAACGTTACATAGTATTACGTTATAACGTATAACGTCATGTAGCA
>NW_025219986.1:1301501-1303129 GCF_014825855.1 Bombus pyrosoma | reverse complement strand
ACGTATTACCATATAACGTTATCCGTTATATCGTAATACCACATATCGTTATACGTTATATCGTAATACCACATATCGTTTTCGTTATATCGTAATGCTACATAACGTTATGTGTTATAACGTAGTACTACATAACGTTAAACGTTATGTCGTAATAGTGCATTACGTTATACGTTATGTCGTAATAGTATATAACGTTATAAGTTATATCGTAATACTATATATCGTTATACGTTATAACGTATTACCCTATAACGTTATCCGTTATATCGTAATACTATATAACGTTATACGTTATAACGTATCACTACATAACGTTATACGTTATAACGTATTATTAGATATCGCTATATGCTGTATCGTAAAACTACATAACGTTATACGTTATATCGTAATGCTAGATAACGTTATACGTTATATCGTAATACTACATATCGTTATACGTTATAACGTAATACTATATAACGTCATACGTTATAACGTATTACCATATAACGTTATCCGTTATATCGTAATACTATATAACGTTATACGTTATATCGTAACACTACATAACGTTATACGTTATAACGTAATACTATATAACGTCATACGTTATATCGTAATGCTACATTACATTATACGTTATATCGTAATACTATATAACGTTATACGTTATATCGTAATGCTACATTACATTATACGTTATATCGTAATACTAGATATCGTTATACGTTATATCGTAACAGTACATATAGTTTTCGTTATATCGTATCGCTACATAACGTTGTACGTTATAACGTAGTACTACATAACCTTATACGCTATAACGTAATAGTACATAGCTTTATACGATATAGGGTAATATTATATAACTATATACGTTATATCGTAATACTACATAACGTTAAACGTTATGTAGTAATAGTACATAACGTTATAAGTTATATCGTAATACTACATATCGTTATACGTTATAACGTATTACCATATAACGTTATCCGTTATATCGTAATACTATATAACGTTATACGTTATATCGTAACACTACATAACGTTATACGTTATAACGTAATACTATATAACGTCATACGTTATATCGTAATGCTACATTACATTATACGTTATAACGTAATACTATATAACGTTATACGTTATATCGTAATGCTACATTACATTATACGTTATATCGTAATACTACATACCGTTATACGTTATATCGTAATACTACATATCGTTATACGTTATAACGTATTTCCATATAACGTAATCCGTTATATCGTAATAGTATATAACGTTATACGTTATAACGTATCACTACATAACGTTATACGTTATAACGTAATACTATATAACGTTATACGTTATATCGTAATGCTACCTATCGTTATTCGTTATATCGTAATGCTGCATAACGTTATCGGTTATATCGCAACAGTACATATCGTTTTCGTTATATCGTAATGCTACATAACGTTAAACGTTATATCGTAACACTACATATCGTTATGCGTAGTATCGTAGTACTATATATCGTTATACGTTATAACGTAACACTACATAACGTTATACGTTATATCGTAATGATGGATAACGTTATACGTTATGTAGTAATACAACATGTCGTTATACGTTATAACGTATTACCA
>NW_025219986.1:1299653-1301001 GCF_014825855.1 Bombus pyrosoma | reverse complement strand
CGTTATAATTTATAATGTAATACCACATATCGTTATACATTATGTCGTAATACCATATAACGATATACGTTATATCGTAATACTATATAACGTTATACGTTATATCATAATACTATATAACGTTATACGTTATAACGTAATACCACATATCGTTATACGTTTTACCGTAATACCATATAACGTTATACGTTATGTCCTATTACTATATAACGTTATACTATATATCATAATACTATATAACGTTATACGTTATATCATAATACTATATAACGTTATACTATATATCATAATACTATATGACGTTATACGTTACATCGTAATACCATATCATGTTATGCGTTATATCGTCATACTATATAACGTTATACGTTATATCCTAATACTATATAACGTTATACTATATATCATAATACTATATAACGTTATACGTTATATCATAATACTATATAACGTTATACGTTACAACGTAATACCATATATCGTTATACGTTATATCGTAAAACCATATAGCGTTATACGTTATATCGTAATACCATATAACGTTATACATTATATCATAATACTACTTAACGTTATACCTTATAATGTAATACCACATATCGTTATACGTTATATCGTAATACCATATAGCGTTATACGTTATATCGTAATACCATATAACGTTATTGATTACAAAGTAATACCACATATCGTTATACGTTATATCGTAATACCATATAACGTTATACGTTATATCGCAATACCATATGACGTTATACGTTATATCATAACAGTACTTAACGATATACTTTATAATGTAATACCACATATCGTTATACGTTATATCGTAATACCATATAGCGTTATACGTTATATCGTAATACCATATAACGTTATACGTTATATCGTAATACCATATAACGTTATTCATTACAAAGTATTACCACATATCGTTATACGTTATATCGTAATACCATATAACGTTATACGTTATATCATAATACTACTTAACGTTATACTTTACAATGTAATACCACATATCGTTATACATTATATCGTAATACCATTTAATGTTATACATTATATCGTAATACTAGAAAACGTTATACGTTATATCATAATACTATATAACGTTATACATTATATCATAATACTGTATAACGTTATACGTTATATCTTAATACCATATAACGTTATGCGTTATATCGTAATACCATATAACGTTATTGATTACAACGTAATACCACATATCGTTATACGTTATATCGTAATACTATATAACGTTATACGTTATATCATAATACTATATAACGTTATACGTTATATCATAATATTATATATCGTTATGCGTTATATCATAATACTATAC
>NW_025219986.1:1297218-1299153 GCF_014825855.1 Bombus pyrosoma | reverse complement strand
ACGGTATAACGGATTACGTTATATGGTAATCCGTTATAACGTATAACGATATGTAGTATTACGATATAACTTATAACGTTATGTACTATTACGACATAACGTATAACGTTATGTAGTAGTACGATATAACGTATACCGTTATATAAGATTACCATATATCGTTTAAAGCTATGTACTATTACGTTATAGCGTATAACGTTATGTAGTACTACGTTATAACGTATAACGTTATGTAGCGTTACGACATAACGAGAACGGCATGTACTGTTACGATATATCGTATAGCGATATCTAGTATTACGATATAACGTATAATATAATGTAGGTTTACGATATAACGTATAACGTCATATAGTATTACGTTATAACGTATAACGTTATATAGTATAACGATATAACGGATAACGTTATACGGTAACACCTTATAACGTATAACGATATGTAGTATTACGATATAACGTATAACGATATGTGGTATTACGATATAACGTATAACGTTTTATGGCAATACGTTATATCGTATAAAGATATGTAGTATTACGATATAACGTATAACGTTATCTAGCATTACGATATAACGTATAACGATATGTAGTATTACAATATGACGTATAACGTTATATGGTATTACGATTTTACGCATAACGATACGTAGTGTTTCGTTATAACGTATAACGTTATATAGTATTACGATATAACGGATGACGTTATATGGTAATACGTTATAACGTATAACGATATGTAGCATTACGATATAACGTATAACGTTATATAGTATTACGATATAACGTATATCGTTATATAATATTACCATATATCGTATAAAGCTATGTACTCTTACGTTATAGCGTATTGCGTTATGTAGTACTATGTTATAACGTATAAAGATAAGTAGCATTACGTTATAACGTATAATGTTATGTAGCATTACGATATAACGTATAACGATATGAAGTGTTACGATATAACGTTTAACGTTATGTAGCATTACGTTATAACGTATAATGTTATGTAGCATTACGGTATAACGTATAACGTTATGTAGCATTACGATTTAACGTATAACGATATGTAGTATTACGATATGGCGTATAACGTTATATAGTATTACGATATAACGGATAACGTTATATGGTAATACGTTATAACGTATAACGATATGTAGCATTACGATATAACGTATAACGTTATATAGTATTACGTTATGACGTATAACGTTATGTAGTGATACGTTATGACGTATAACGTTATATAGTATTACGATATAACGTATTACGTTATATGGTAATCCGTTATACCGTATAACGATATGTAGTATTACGATATAACTTATAACGTTATGTACTATTAGGACATAACGTATAACGTTATGTAGTAGTACGATATAACGTATATCGTTATATAATATTACCATATATCGTATAAAGCTATGTACTATTACGTTATAGCGTGTAACGTTATGTAGTACTACGTTATAACATATAACGTTATGTAGCGTTAAGACATAACGAGAACGACATGTACTGTTACGATATATCGTATAACGATATCTAGTATTACGATATAACGTATAATATAATGTAGCATTACGATATAACGTGTAACGTCATATAGTATTACGTTATAACGTATAACGTTATATAGTATAACGATATAACGGATAACGTTATATGGTAATACGTTATAACGTATAACGATATGTAGTATTACGATATAACGTATAACGATATGTGGTATTACGATATAACGTATAACGTTTTATGGTAATACGTTATGACGTATAAAGATATGTAGTATTACGACATAACGTATAACGTTATCTAGCATTACGATATAACGTATAACGATATGTAGTATTACAATATGACGTATAACGTTATATGGTATTACGATATTACGCATAACGATATGTAGCATTACGATATAACGTATAAC
>NW_025219986.1:1295055-1296718 GCF_014825855.1 Bombus pyrosoma | reverse complement strand
AATATAGCGTATAACGATATGTAGCATTACGTTATAAGGTATAATGTTATGTAGATATATGTTATATCGTATAACGTTATATAGTGTTACGAAACAACGTATAACGTTATGTAGTATTACGTTATAACATATAACGTTATGTAGTATTACGATATAACGTATAATGTTATGCAGCATTACGTTATAACGTATAACGCTACGTAGATATATGTTATAACGTATAACGTTATGTAGTATTACGTTACATCGTATAACGTTATATGGTATTAGGATGTAACGTATAACGTTATGTAGCATTACGTTATAACGTATATCGCTACGTAGATGTACGTTATAACGTATAACGTTATGTAACATTACGTTATAACGTATAACGTTACGTAGTATTACGTTATAACGTATAACGTTATGACATATTACGATATAACGTATAACGTCATGTAGTATTACGTTATAGCGTATAACGTTATGTAGCATTGCGTTATAACGTATAACGTTATGTAGCATTACGTTATAACATATAGCGATATGCAGTATTACGATATAACGTATAACGTTAGGTAGCATTACGTTATAACGTATAACGCTACGTAGATATATGTTATAACGTATAACGTTATGTAGCACTACGCTATAACGCATAACGTTATGTAGCATTACGTTATAACGTATAACGTTATATGGTATTAGGATGTAACGTATAACGTTATGTAGCATTACGTTATCACATATAGCTTAATGTAGTATTACGATATAACGTATAACGTTATGTAGCATTACGTTATAACGTATAACGTTATATAGTACTACGTTACAACGTATAACGTTATATGGTATTAGGATGTAACGTATAACGTTATGCAGCATTACTATATAACGTATTACGCTATGTAGATATACGTTATAACGTATAACGTTATGTAACATTACGTTATAACGTATAACGTTATGTAGCATTACGTTATAACGTATAACGTTATATAGTATTACGTTATAACGTATAACGTTATGTACTATTACGTTATAACGTATAACGTTTTGTCGTATTGCGATATAACGTATAAGGTCATGTAGCATTACGTTATAACGTACAACGTTATGACCTATTACGTTATAACGTATAACGTTTTGTCATATTGCGATATAACGTATAAAGTCATGTAGTATTACGCTATAGCGTATAACGTTATGTAGCATTACGTTATAACGTATAACGTTATGTAGCATTACGTTATAACGTACAACGTTATGTACTATTACGTTATAACGTATAACGTTTTGTCATATTATGATATAACGTATAAAGTCATGTAGTATTACGCTATAGCGTATAACGTTATGTAGCATTACGTTATAACGTATAACGTTATGTAGACATATGTTATAACGTATAACGTTGTATAGCAATACGTTATAACGTATAACGTTATATGGTATTAGGATGTAACGTATAACGTTATGTAACATTACGTTATAACATATAGCGATATGCAGTATTACGATATAACGTATAACGTTATGTAGCATTACGTTATAACGTATAACGCTACGTAGATATATGTTATAACGTATAGCGTTATGTAGCACTACGCTATAACGCATAACGTTATGTAGCATTACGTTATAACGTATAACGTTATATGGTATTAGGATGTAACGTATA
>NW_025219986.1:1291910-1294555 GCF_014825855.1 Bombus pyrosoma | reverse complement strand
ACTACATAAAGTTATACGCTATAACGTAATAGTACATAGCTTTATACGATATAGGGTAATATTATATAACGATATACGTTATATCGTAATACTACATAACGTTATACGTTATGTCGTAATAGTACATAACGTTATAAGTTATATCGTAATACTACATATCGTTATACGTTATAACGTATTACCATATAACGTTATTCGTTATATCGTAATACTATATAATGTTATACGTTATAACGTATCACCACATAACGTTATACGTCATAACGTAATAGTATATAACGTTATACGTTATATCGTAATGCTACATATCGTTATACGTTATAACGTATTACCATACAACGTTATCCGTTATATCGTAATACTATATAACGTTATACGTTATAACGTAACACTACATAACGTTATACGTCATAACGTAATACTATATAACGTTATACGTTATATCGTAATGCTACATATCGTTATACGTTATAACGTATTACCATATAACGTTATCCGTTATATCGTAATACTATATAACGTTATACGTTATAACGTATCACCACATAACGTTATACGTCATAACGTAATACTATATAACGATATACGTTATATCGTAATGCTACATATCGTTATACGTTAGAACGTAATACTATATAACGTTATCCGTTATATCGTATTACTATATAACGTTATACGTTATATCGTAACACTACATATCGTTATGCGTAATATCGTAATACCTTATAACGTTATACGTCATATCGTAATGCTACATATCGTTATACGTTATATCGTAATACTACATAACGTTATACGATATGTAGTAAAAGTACATAACGTTATAAGTTATATGGTAATAATACATATCGTTATACGTTATAACCTATTACCATATAACGTTATCCGTTATATCGTATCACTACATAACGTTATACGTTATAACGTAATACTATATAACGTTATACGTTATATCGTAATGCTTCATTACATTATACGTTATAACATAATACTATATAACGTTATACGGTATATCGTAATGCTACATTACATTATACGTTATAACGTAATACTATATAACGTCATACGGTATATCGTAGTGCTACATTACATTATACGTTATATCGTAATACTAGATATCGTTATACGTTGTATCGTAACAGTACATATCATTTTCGTTATATCGTAACGCTACTTAACGTTATACGTTATAACGTAGTACTACATAACGTTATACGCTATAACGTAATAGCACATAGCTTTATACGATATATGGAAATATTATATAAAGATATACGTTATATCGTAATACTACATAACGTTGTACGTTATGTCGTAATAGTACATAACGTTATAAGTTATATCGTAATACAACATATCGTTATACGTTATAACATATTACCATATAACGTAATCCGTTATACCGTAATACTATATAACGTTAAACGTTATAACGTATCACTACATAACGTTATACGTTATAACGTAACACTACTAAACGTTATACGTTGGAACGTAGTACTACATAACGCTATACGTTATAACGTATTACCATATAACGTTATCCGTTATATCGTAATACTATATAACGTTATACGTTATATCGTAATGCTACATAACGTTATACGTTATAACGTACTATTATATATCGTTATATGCTACATCATAAAACTCCATAACGTTATACGTTATATCGTAATGCTACATAACGTTATACGTTATAACGTAGTACTACATAACGTTATACGCTTTAACGTAATAGTACATAGCTTTATAAGTTATATGGTAATATTATATAACGATATACGTTATATCGTAATACTACATAACGTTATACGTTATGTCGTAATAGTACATAATGTTATAAGTTATATCGTCATACTACATAACGTTACACGTTATATCGTAATGCTACATAACGTTATACGTTATAACGTAGTACTGCATAACGTTAAACGTTATATCGTAACACTACATATCGTTATGCGTAGTATCGTAATACCATATAACGTTATACGTCACATCGTAATGCTACATATTGTTATACGTTATATCGTCATGCTACATAACGTTATACGTTATAACGTAACACTACATAACGTTATACGTTTGAACGTATTACTACATAATGTTATACGTTATATCGTAATGCTACATAACGTTATACATTATATCGTAATACCACATTTCGTTATTGGTTATATCGTAATGCTACATAACGTTATACGTAATATCGTAATATTATATAGCGTTACACGTTATAATGTAATACCACATAACGTTAAACGTTATAACGTATTATTACATATCGTTATAGGCTATATCGTAAAACTATATAACGTTATACGTTATAACGTAATACTATATAACGCTATACGTTATATCGTAATGCTACACTACATTATACGTTATAACGTAATACTATATAACGTTATACGTTATATTGTAATGCTACATTACATTATAAGTTATATCGTAATACTAGATATCGGTATACGTTATATCGTAACAGTTGATATCGTTTTCGCTATATCGTAATGCTACATAAGGTTATACGTTATAACGTAGTACTACATAACGTTATACGCTATAACGTAATAGTACATAGCTTTATACGTTATATGGTAATATTATATAACGATATACGTTATATCGCAATACTACAT
>NW_025219986.1:1286574-1291410 GCF_014825855.1 Bombus pyrosoma | reverse complement strand
AACGATATCTAGTATTACGATATAACGTATAACGTTATATGGTATTACGATATAACCTATAACGTTACGTAGCATTACGATATAACTTATAACGTTATATAGTATTACGTTATAACGTATAACGTTATGTAGCATTGCGATATAACGTATAACGATATGTAGCATTACGATATGACGTATAACGTTATATGGTATTACACTACTGCGCATAACGATATGTAGTGTTACGATATAACGTTTAACGTTATGTTGCATTACGTTATAGCGTGTAACGTTATGTAGTACTACGTTATAACGTATAACGTTATGTAGCAGTACGATATAACGTATAACGTTATATGGTATTACGATAGTACGCATAACGATATGTAGTGTTACGATATAACGTTTAACGTTATGTAGCATTACGTTATAGCGTATGACGTTATGTAGTACTACGTTATAACGTATAACGTTATGTAGCATTACGATATAACGAAAACGATATGTACTGTTACGATATAACGTATAACGATATCTAGTATTACGATATAACGTACAACGTTATGTAGTGTTGCGTTATAACGTATAACGTTATATAGTGTTACGATATAACGGATTACGTTATATGAAAATACGTTATAACGTATAACGTTATGTTGTACTACGATATAACGTATAACGATATGTGGTATTACGATATAACGAATAACGTTATATGGTAATACGTTATAACGTATAACGATATGTAGTATTACGATATAACGTATAACGTTATCTAGCATTACGATATAACTTATAACGTTATGTAGTTCTGCGATACAGCATATAACGATATGTAATAATACGCTATAACGTATAACGTTATGTTGTGTTACGTTATAACGTGTAACGCTATATAGTATTACGATATAACGTATAACGTTATATGGTATTACGATATAACATATAACGTTACGTATTATTACGATATAACTTATAACGTTAGATAGTATTTCGTTATAACGTATAACGTTATGTAGCATTACGATATATCGAAAACGATATGTACTGTTACGATATCCGATAACGTTATGCAGCATTACGATATAACGAATAACGATATGTAGCATTACGATATAACGTATAACGTTATGTAGTACTACGTTCAAACGTAAAACGTTATGTTGCATTACGTTACAGCGTGTAAGGTTATGTAGTACTACGTTATAACGTATAACGTTATGTAGCAGTACGATATAACGTATAACGTTATATGGTATTACGATAGTACGCATAACGATATGTTGTGTTACGATATAACGTTTAACGCTATGTAGCATTACGTTATAGCGTATGACGTTATGTAGTACTACGTTATAACGTATAACGTTATGTAGCATTACGATATAACGAAAACGATATGTACTGTTACGATATCCGATAACGTTATGCAGCATTACGATATAACGAATAACGATATGTAGCATTACGATATAACGTATAACGTTACGTAGTACTACGTTCAAACGTATAACGTTATGTAGTGTTACGTTATAACGTATAACGTTATGTAGCATTACGATATAACGTATAACGATATGTAGCATTACGAGATGATGTATAACGTTATATGATATTACGATACTGCGCATAACGATATGTAGTGTTAGGATATAACATTTAACGTTATGTAGCATTACGTTATAGCGTGTAACGTTATGTAGTACTACGTTATAACGTATAACGTTATGTAGCAGTACGATATAACGTATAACGTTATATAGTATTGCGTTATAACGTGTAACGTTATGTAGTGTTACGATATAACGGATAACGTTATATGATAATACGTTATAACGTATAACGTTGTGTTGTACTACGATATAACGTATAAAGATATGTGGTATTACGATATAACGAATAACGTTATATGGTAATACGTTATAACGTGTAACGTTATGTAGTGTTACGTTATAACGTATAACGTTATATAGTGTTACGATATAACGGATAACGTTATATGGTAATACGTTATAACGTATAACGTTGTGTTGTACTACGACATAACGTATAACGATATGTGGTATTACGATATAACGAATAACGTTATCTAGAATTACGATATAACGTATAACGTTATGTAGTTTTACGATACAGCATATAACGATATGTAATAATACGCTATAACGTATAACGTTTTTTGTGTTACGTTATAACGTGTAACGCTATATAGTATTACGATGTAACGTATAACGTTATATAGTATTACGTTATAACGTATAACGTTATGTAGCATTACGATATAACGCATAACGATATGTAGCATTACGATATGACGTATAACGTTATATGGTATTACAATACTGCGCATAACGATATGTAGTGTTACGATATAACGTTTAACGTTATGTTGCATTACGTTATAGCGTGTAACGTTATGTAGTACTACGTTATAACGTATAACGTTATGTAGCAGCACGATATAACGTATAACGCTATATGGTATTACGATAGTACGCATAACGATATGTAGTGTTACGATATAACGTTTAACGTTATGTTGCATTACATTATAGCGTATGACGTTATGTAGTACTACGTTATAACGTATAACGTTATGTATCATTACGATATAACGAAAACGATATGTACTGTTACGATATAACGTATAACGATATCTAGTATTACGATATAACGTATAACGTTATGTAGTGTTACGTTATAACGTATAACGTTATGTTGTGTTACGCTATAACGTGTAACGCTATATAGTATTACGATATAACGTATAACGTTATATGGTATTACGATATAACATATAACGTTACGTAGCATTACGATATGACGTATAACGTTATATGATATTACGATACTGCGCATAACGATATGTAGTGTTAGGATATAACGTTTAACGTTATGTAGCATTACGTTATAGCGTGTAACGTTATGTAGTACTACGTTATAACGTATAACGTTATGTAGCAGTACGATATAACGTATAACGTTATATAGTATTACGTTATAACGTGTAACGTTATGTAGTGTTACGATATAAGGTTTAACGTTATGTAGCATTACGATATAACGTTAAACGTTATGTAGCATTACGATATAACGTATAACGATATGTAGCATTACGATATGACGCATAACGTTATATGGTATTACGATACTACGCATAACGATATGTAGTATTACGATATAACGTATAATGTTATATAGTATTACGTTATAATGTATGACGTTATGTAGTGTTACGTTGTAACGAATAACGTTATATAGTATTACGATATAACGCATAAAGTTATATGGTAATACGTTATAACGTATAACCATATGTGGTATTACGATATAACGTATAACGTTATCTAGCATTACGATATAACGTATAACGTTATGTAGTTGTACGATACAGCATATAACGATATGTGATAATACGTTCCAACGTATAACGTTATGTAGTGTTACGTTGTAACTTATAACGTAATGTAGCATTACGATATAACGTATAACGATATGTAGTATTACGATATAACGTATAACGATATGTGGTATTGCGATATAACGTATAACGTTATGTAGCATTACGTTCCAACGGATAACGTTATTTAGTATTACGATATAACGTATAACGATATGTAGCATAACGAAATGACGTATAACGTTATATGGTATTACGATACTACGCATAACGATATGTAGGGTTACGATATAAGGTTTAACGTTATGTAGCATTACGTTATAGCGTATAACGTTATGTAGTACTACGTTATAACGTATAACGTTATGTAGCATTACGTTCCAACGGATAACGTTATTTAGTATTACGATATAACGTATAACGATATGTAGTATTACGATATAACGTATAACGATATGTGGTATTGCGATATAACGTATAACGTTATATGGTAATACGTTATAACGTATAACGATATGTACTGTTACGACATAACGTGTAACGTTATGTAGTATTTGGATATAACGTGCAACGTTAAGTAGCATTACGATATGACGTATAACGATATGTAGTATGACGATATAGCTTATAACATTATGTACTATTACGACATAACGTATAACGTTATGTAGTATTACGATATAACGTATATCGTTATATAATATTACCATATAACGTATAAAGCTATGTACTATTACGTTATAGCGTATAACGTTATGTAGAACTACGTTATAGCGTATAACGTTATGTAGCATTACGATATAACAAAAACGATATGTAGTATTACGATCTAACGTATAACGTTATGTAGCATTACAACATAACGTATAACGTTATATAGTATTACGATATAACGGATAACGTTATATGGTAATACGTTATAACGTATAACGATATGTAGTATTACGATATAACGTATATCGGTATGTGGTATTACGATATAACGTATAACGTTATATGGTAATACGTTATAACGTATAACGATATGTAGTATTACGATATAACGTATAACGGTATGTGGTATTACGATATAACGTATAACGTTATATAGTATTACGATATAACGGATAACGTTATATAGTATTACGTTCTAACGTATAACGATATGTATCATTACGATATAACGTATAACGTTATATAGTATTACGTTATGACGTATAACGTTATGTGGTGATACGTTATAACGTATAACGTTATATAGTATTACGATATAACTGATAACGTTATATGGTAATACGTTATAACGTATAACGATACGTAGCATTACGATATAACGTATAACGTTATATAGTATTACGTTATGACGTATAACGTTATGTAGTGTTACGTTATAACGTATAACGTTATATAGTATTACGATATAACGGATAACGTTATATGGTAATACGTTATAACGTATAACGATATGTAGCATT
>NW_025219986.1:1284421-1286074 GCF_014825855.1 Bombus pyrosoma | reverse complement strand
GTATAACGATATCTAGTATTACGATATAACGTATAATGTAATGTAGCATTACGATATACCGTATAACGTTATATAGTATTACGTTATAACGTATAATGTAATGTAGCATTACGATATACCGTATAACGTTATATAGTATTACGTTATAACGTATAATGTAATGTAGCATTACGATATAACGTATAACGTTATATAGTATCACGTTATAACGTATAACGTTATGCAGTGTTACGATTAAACGGATAACGTTATATGGCAATACGTTATAACGTATAACGATATGTGGTATTACGATATAACGTATAAAGTTATATGGTGATACGTTATAACGTATAACGATATGTAGCGTTATGATATAACGAAAACTATATGTACTGTTACGATATAACGTATAACGATATCTAGTATTACGATATAACGTATAACGATATGTAGTATTACGATATAACGTATAATGTTATATAGTATTACGTTATAATGTATGACGTTATGTAGTGTTACGTTGTAACGAATAACGTTATATAGTATTACGATATAACGGATAACGTTATGTTGTACTACGACATAACGTATAACGATATGTGGTATTACGATATAACGTATAAAGTTATATGGTAATACGTTATAACGTATAACGGTATGTAGTATTACGATATGACGTATAACGTTATCTAGCATTACGACATAACGTATAACGTTATGTAGTTTTACGATACAGCATATAACGATATGTAATAATACGTTATAACGTATAACGTTATGTTGTGTTACGTTATAACCTGTAACGCTATATAGTATTACGATATAACGTATAACGTTATATGGTATTACTATATAACATATAACGTTACGTAGCATTACGATATAACTTATAACGTTATATAATATTACGTTATAACGTATAACGTTATGTAGCATTACGATATAACGAAAACGATATGTACCGTTACGATATAACCGATAACGTTATGCAGCATTACGATATAACGAATAACGATATGTAGCATTACGATATAACGTATAACGATATGTAGCATTACGTTATAGCGTATAACGTTATGTAGTACTACGTTATAACGTACAACGTTATGTAGTGTTACGTTATAACGTATAACGTTATGTCGCATTACGATATAACGTATAACGATATGTAGCATTACGATATGACGTATAACGTTATATGGTATTACGATACTACGCATAACGATATGTAGTGTTACGATATAACGTTTAACGTTATGTAGCATTACGTTATAGCGTATAACGTTATGTAATACTACGTTATAACGTTTAACGTTATGTAGCATTACGATATAACGAAAACGATATGTACTGTTACGATATAACGTATAACGATATCTAGTATTAGGATATAACGTATAACGTTATATAGTATAACGTTATAACGTATAACGATATGTAGTATTACGATATAACGTATAACGATATGTGGTATTACGATATAACGTATAACGTTATATGGTAATACGTTATAACTTATAACGTTATGTTGTATTACATTATAATGTGTAACGCTATATAGTATTACGATATAACGTATAACGTTATGTAGTGTTACGTTATAACGTATAACGTTATATAGTGTTACGATATAACGGATAACGTTATATGGTAACACGTTATAACGTATAT
>NW_025219986.1:1280662-1283921 GCF_014825855.1 Bombus pyrosoma | reverse complement strand
AACGTATAACGATATGTAGTATTACGATATATCGTATAACGTTATATAGTATTAAGATATAACGAATAACGTTATATAGTATTACGATATAACGTATGACGTTATGTAGCATTACGATATAACGTATAACGTTATGTACTATTACGTTATAACGATTAACGCTATGTAGTATTACCTTATAGCGTATAACGTTATATAGCATTATGGTATAACGTATAACGTTATGCAGCAATACGATATGACGTATAACGTTATGTAGTATTACGATATATCGTATAACGTTATAAGGTAATATGTTATAACGTATAACGATATGTAGCATAACGTTATAACGTATAACGTTAAGTAGCATTGCGATATGACGTATAACGTTATGTAGCATTATGATGTAACGTATGACGTTATGTAGCATTACGATATATGGTATAACGATATGTAGTATTACGATATAACGTAAAACGTTATGTACTATTGCGTTATAACGATTAACGCTATGAAGTATTACCTCATAGCGTATAACGTTATATAGTATTACGATATGACGTATATCGTTATCTAACATGACGATATAACGTATAAAGTTATGTATCATTACGTCATGACGTACAACGTTATATAGTATTACGATATAACGTATAGCGATATGTAATATTACGATATAACTTATAACGCTATATTGTACTACGTTATAACGTACAACGCTATATGGTATTACGACATAACGTATAACGATATGTAGTATTACGACATAACGTATATCGTTATGTAGCATTACGTTATAACGTATGACGTTATGTAGTATTACGATTTATCGTGTAACGTTATGTAGCATTACGTTACAGCGTATAACGTAATGTAGTATTACGATATATCGTATGACGCTATATAGTATTACGATATAGCGTATAACGATATGTAGTGTTACGATATAACGTATAACGTTATGTAGTATTACGATATAACGTATAACGTTATGTAGTATTACGAATAACGTATGACGCTATATAGTATTACGATATAACGTATAGCGTTCTGTAGTACTACGTTACAACGTATAACGTTATATAGTATTACGATATAACGGATAGCGATATGTAGTATTACGATATATCGTATAACGTTATATAGTACTAAGATATAACGAATAACGTTATATATTATTACGATATAACGTATGACGATATGTAGCATTACGATATAACGTATAACGTTATAAGGTAATATGTTATAACGTATAACGTTATGTAGCATTACGATATATGGTATAACGATATGTAGTATTAAGATATAACGTAAAACGTTAGGTACTATTACGTTATAACTATTAACGCTATGAAGTATTACCTTATAGCGTATATCGTTATATAGTATTACGATATAACGTATAACGTTATGTAGTATTACGCTACAACGTATGACGCTAGATAGTATTACGATATATCGTATAGCGATATGTAGTGTTAAGATATAACGTAACACATTATGTACTATTACGTTATAATGATTAACGCTATGAAGTATTACCTTATAGCGTATAACGTTATGTAGTATTACAATTCAACGTGTAACTATATGTAGTATTACGTTACTACGTATGACGCTATATAGTATTACGATATACCGAATACCGTTATGTAGCATTACGATATAACGTATAACGTTATGTAGCATTACGTTATGACATATAACATTATGTAGTATTACGATATAACGTGTAACGTTATGTAGTATTACGTTACTACGTATGACGCTATATAGTATAACGATATAACGTATAAATTTATGTAGCAATACGACATAACGTATAACGATATGTAGTATTACGACATAACGTATGACGTTATATGGTAACACGTTATAACGTACAACGTTATATGGTATTACGATATATCGTATAACGATATGTAGTGTTAAGATGTAACGTAAAACGTTATGTACTATTACGTTATAACGATTAACGCTGTGTAGTATTACCTTATAGCGTATAACGTTATATAGTATTGCGGTATAACGTATAACGTTATGTAGCATTACGATACAACGTATAACGTTATGCAGTATTACGATATAACGTATAACGTTATATGGTAACACGTTATATCGTACAACGTTATGTAGCATTACGATATAACGTATAACGTTATGTAGCATTACGTTACAGCGTATGACGATATATAGTATAACGTTATAACGTATAACGTTATGTAGTGTTACGTTATAAAGTATATCGTTATATAGTATTACGATATAACGTACAGCGTTATACGGTATTACGATATAACGTATAACGATATGTAGTATTACGATATAACGTATAACCTTATGTAGTATTACGTTACAACGTATGACGCTGTATAGTATTACGATATAACGTGTAACGTTATGTAGTATTACGTTACAACGTATGACGCTATATAGTATTACGATATAACGTATAACGTTATGTAGCACTACGACATACTGTATAACGTTATGTAGCATTACGTTATAGCGTATAACGTTATATGGTATTATGATATAACTTATAACGGTATGTAGTATTACGATATAACGTATAACCATATGGAATTACGATAAAACGTATAACGTTATGTAGCATTACGATATAACGTATTACGTTATGTAGCATTACGATACAACGTATGACGCTATATAGTATTACGATATAACGTGTAACGTTATGTAGTATTACGTTACAACGTATGACGCTATATAGTATTACGATATAACGTATAACGTTATGTAGCACTACGACATACCGTATAACGTTTTGTAGCATTACGTTATAACGTATAACGATATGTGGTATTACGATACAACGTATAACGTTATGTAGCACTACGATATAACGTATAACGCTATATGCTACTACGTTATAACGTACAACGCTATATGGTATTACGACATAACGTATAACGATATGTTGTATTACGACATAACGTATAACGTTATGTAGCATTTCGTTATAACGTATAACGTTATGCAGTATTACGATATATAGTGTAACGTTATGTAGTATTACGTTAATACGTATGAGGCTATATAGTATTACGATATAATGTATAACCTTATGTAGCATTACGTTACAACGTATGACGCCATATAGTCTTACGATATAACGTATAACGTTATGTAGCATTACGTTACAGCGTATAACGTAATGTAGTATTACGATATATCGTATGACGCTATATAGTATTACGATATAACGTATAACGATATGTAGTGTTACGATATAACGTATAACGTTATGTAGTAT
>NW_025219986.1:1277050-1280162 GCF_014825855.1 Bombus pyrosoma | reverse complement strand
CGTATAACGTTATGTAGCATTACGTAATAGCGTTTAACGTTATGTGGTACTACGATATAACGTATAACGTTATGTACTACTACGTTACAACGTATAACGTTATATAGTTTTACAATATAATGTATAACGAAATGTAGTGTCACGTTATAGCGTATAACGTTATGTAGTGTTACGATATAACGTATAACGTTATATAGTATTACGATATAACGCATGACGTTATAGCATTACAAAATAACATATATCGTTATGTAGTATTAGGATGTAACGCATGACGTTATGTAGCATTACGATATAACGTATAGTGTTATGTAGCATTACGTTATATCGTATAACGTTACGTAATGTTACGTTATAACGTATAACGTTATGTAGTGTTACGTTATAACGTATAACGATATATGGTATTACGATATAATGTATAACGTTATGTAGCATTACGATATATCGTATAACGTTATGTAGCAGTACGTTATAGCGTAAAACGTTATGTAATATAACGTTACAACGTAAAACGTTATGTAGTATTACGTTATAACGTATAACGATATGTTGTATTACGATATAACGTATAACGTTATGTAGCATTACGTTATAGCGTATAACGATATATGGTACTACGATATAACGTATAACGAAATGTAGTGTCACGTTATAGCGTATAACGTTATGTAGTATTACGATATAATGTATAACGTTATGTACTCTTACGACATAACGTGTAACGATATGTAGCATTACGTTACAACATATAACGTAATGTAGTATTACATTATAACGTATAACGTTATAAAGTATTACGATATAACGAATAACGTTATATGGTATTACGATATATCGTCTAACGATATGTAGTATTACGATATAATGTATAACGTTATGTACTGTTACGACATAACGTGTAACGATATGTAGCATAACGTTACAACGTATAACGTTACGTAGTATTACATTATAACGTATAACGTTATAAAGTATTACGATATATCGTATAACGTTATGTAGTATTACGTTACAGCGTATAACGTTGTATATTATTATGATATAACGTATAACGTTATAAGGTAATATGTTATAACGTATAGCGATATGTAGTATTACGTTATAACGTATAACGATATGTAGTATTACGATATGACGTATAACCTTATGTAGCATTACTATATAACGTAAAACTTTGTGCATCATTACGTTACAACGTATAACGTTATGTAATATTACGACATAACGTATAACGATATGTAGTATTACGTTATAACGTATAACGTTATGTAGTATTACGTTACAACGTATAACGTTATATAGTATTACGATATAACGTATAACGTTATGTAGTATTACATTACAACGTATAACGTTATGTAGTATTACGATATAACGTATAACGTTATGTATTATTACGATATAACGTATAACGTTATGTAGTGTTACGATATAACGTATAACGTCATGTAGCATTACGTGATAGCAAATAACGTCATGTAGTGTTACGTTATAACGTATAACGTTATATAGTATTACGATATAACGTATAACGAAGTGTAGTGTCACGTTATAGCGTATAACGTTATGTAGTATAACGTTACAACGTAAAACGTTATGTATTATTACGATATAACGTATTACGTTATATAGTATTATGATATAACGTATATCTTTATGTAGCATTTCGTTATAGCGTTTAACGTTATGTTGTATTACGATATAACGTATAACGTTATGTAGTGTTACGATATATCGTATAACGTTATGTAGCATTACGTTATAGCGTAAAACGTTATGTAGTATAAAGTTACAAAGTGAGACGCTATGTAGTATTACGATATAACGTATAACGATATGTTGTATTACGATATAACGTATAATGTTATGTAGCATTACGTTATAGCGTATAACGTTATGTAATGTTACGTTATAACGTATAACGTTATGTAGTGTTACGTTATAACGTATAACGATATATGGTATTACGATATAACGTATAACGATATATTGTATTACGATATAACGCATAACGTTATGAAGTATTACAATATAACGTATAACGTTATATAGAATTACGATATAACGTATAACGATATGTTGTATTACGATATAACGTATAACGTTATGTAGCATTACGTAATAGCGTATAACGTTATGTGATACTACGATATAACGTATAATGTTATGCAGTACTACGTTACAACGTATAACGTTATATAGTATTACGATATAACGTATAACGAAATGTAGTGTCACGTTATAGCGTATAACGTTATGTAGTATTACGATAAAACGTATAACGTTATATAGTGATACGGTATAACGCACTACGTTATGTAGCATTACAATATGACATATATCGTTATGTAGTACTACGATGTAACGTATAACGTTATGCAGCATTACGATATAACGTATAACGTTATGTAGCATTACGATATAACGTATAACGTTATGTAACATTACGCTATAACGTATAACGTTATGTAGTAATACGTTACAACGTATGACTCTATATTGTATTACGTTACAACTTATGACTCTATATAGTATTACGATATATCGTATAACGTTATGTAGCATTACGTTATAGCGTAAAACGTTATGTAGTATAAAGTTACAAAGTAAGACGTTATGTAGCATTACGATATAACGTATAACGTTATGTAACATTACGCTATAACGTATAACGTTATGTAGTAATACGTTACAACGTATGACTCTATATTGTATTACGTTACAACTTATGACTCTATATAGTATTACGATATAACTTATAACGTTATGTTGTATTACGATATAACGTATAACATTATGTAGTGTTACGTTATAACGTATAACGATATATGGTATTACGATATAATGTATAACGATATATTGTATTACGATATAACGTATAACGTTGTGTAGCATTACGTTATACTGTATAACGTTATGTAGCATTACGATATAACGTATATCGTTATGTAGCATTACGTAATAGCGTATAACGTTATGCAGTACTACGTTACAACGTATAACGTTATATGGTATTACGATATAACGTATAACGAAATGTAGTGTCACGTTATAGCGTATAACGTTATGTAGCATTACGTTATAGCGTATAACGTTATGTAGCATTACG
>NW_025219986.1:1274395-1276550 GCF_014825855.1 Bombus pyrosoma | reverse complement strand
TATAACGTATAACGATATGTGGTATTACGATATAACGTATAACGTTATATGGTAATACGTTATAACGTATAACGATATGTAGTATTACGGTATAACGTATAACGTTATCTAGCATTACGATATAACGTATAACGTTATGTCGTTTTACGATATAGCGTATAACGATATGTAATAATACGTTATAACGTATAACGTTATGCTGTAATACGTTATAACGTATAACGGTATATAGTACTACGTTATAACGTATAACGTTATATAGTATTACGATATAACGGATAGCGTTATATGGTAATACGTTATAACGTCTAATGATATGTAGTATTACGATATAACGTATACCGATATGTGGTATTCCGATATAACGTATAACGTTATATGGTAATACGTTATAACGTATAACGTTATCAAGCATTACGATATATCGTATAACGTTATCTAGCATTACGATATATGGTATAACGTTATGTCGTTTTGCGATATAGCGTATAACGATATGTAATAATACGTTATAACGTATATCGTTATGTGGTATAACATTTTAACGTGTAACGCTATATAGTATTACGATCTAACGTATAACGTTATGTAGCATTACGATATAACGTATAACGATATGTGGTATCACGATATAACGTATAACGTTATATGGTGATACGTTATAACGTATAACGATATGTAGTATTACGGTATAACGTATAACGTTATCTAGCATTACGATATAACGTATAACGTTATGTCGTTTTACGATATAGCGTATAACGATATGTAATAATACGTTATAACGTATAACGTTATGTGGTATTACATTATAACGTGTAACGCTATATAGTATTACGATATAACGTATAACGTTATGTAGTATTACGATATAACGTATAACGATATCTAGTATTACGTTATAACGTATAACGTTATGTAGCATTACGATATAACGAAAACGATATGTACTGTTACGATATAACGTATAACGATATGTGGTATTACGATATACCGTATAACGTTATATGGTAATACGTTATAACGTATAAGGATATGTACTATTACGACATAACGTGTAACGTTATGTAGTATTTGGATATAACGTGTAACGTTATGTAGCATTACGATATAACGTATAACGATATGTAGTATGACGATATAACGTATAACGTTATATGGTAGTACTTTATAACGTACAACGATATGCAGTATTACGATATAACTTATAACATTATGTACTATTACGACATAACGTATAACGTTATGTAGTGATACGTTATAACGTATAACGTTATATAGTATTACGATATAACGGATAGCGTTATATGGTAATACGTTATAACGTATAACGATATGTAGTATTACGATATAACGTATATCGTTATGTAATATTACCATATATCGTATAAGGCTATGTACTATTACGTTATAGCGTATAACGTTATGTAGTACTACGTTATAACGTATAACGTTATGTAGCATTACGATATAACGAAAACGATATGTACTGTTACGATATAACGTATAACAATATCTAGTATTACGATATAACGTATAATGTAATGTAGCATTACGATATATCGTATAACGTTATATAGTATTACGTTATAACGTATAATGAAATGTAGCATTACGATATAACGTATAACGTTATATAATATTACGTTATAACGTATAACGTTATGTAGTTTTACGATATAACGTATAACGATATGTGGTATTACGATATAACGTAAAACGTTATGTAGTTTTACCATATAGCATATAACGATATGTAACAAAACTTTATAACGTTTAACGTTATGTGGTACTACATTATAATTTGTAACGCTATATAGTATTACGATATAATGTATAACGTTATGTAGCATTACGTTATAGCGTATAACGTTATGTAGTACTACGATATAACGTATATCGTTATATAGTATTACGTTATAACGTATAACGTCATGTAGTGTTACGTTATAACGTATAACGTTATGTCGTTTTACGATATAGCGTATAACGATATGTAATGATACGTTATAACGTATAACGTTATGTGGTATTACATTATAACGTGTAACGCTATATAGTATTACGATATAACGTATAACGTTATGTAGCATTACGATATAACGTATAACGTTATGTAGCATTACGATATAACGTAAAACGATATGTGGTATTA
>NW_025219986.1:1272707-1273895 GCF_014825855.1 Bombus pyrosoma | reverse complement strand
AACGATATATAATAGTACGTTATAACGTATAACGTTATGTAGCATTACGATAAAACGTATAACGTTATATAGTATTACGATATAACGGATAACGTTACATGGTAATACGTTATAACGTATAACGATATGTAGTATTACGATATAACGTATAACGTTATGTAGCATTACGATATAACGTATAACGTTATGTAGTGTTACGATATAGCGTATAACGTTATCTAGTGTTACGTTATAACGTATATCGTTATGTAGCATTACGATATAACGTATAACGTTATGTAGTATTACGTTATAACGTATAACGTTATGTAGTGATACGTTATAACGTATAACGTTATATACTATTACGATATAACGTATAACGTCATATGGTATTACGATACTACGCATAACGATATGTAGTGTTACGATGTAGCGTTTAACGTTATGTAGCATTACGTTATATCGTATAACGTTATGTAGTACTACGTTATAACGTATAACGTTATCTAGTGTTACGTTATAACGTATGACGTTATGTAGCATTACGATATAACATATAACGATATGTAGCATTACGATATAACGTGCAACGTTATGTAGTTTTACGATATAGCATATAACGATATATAATAGTACGTTATAACGTATAACGTTATGTAGCATTACGATGAAACGTATAACGTTATATAGTATTACGATATAACGGATAACGTTATATGGTAATACGTTATAACGTATAACGATATGTAGTATTACGATATAACGTATAACGTTATGTAGCATTACGATATAACGTGCAACGTTATGTAGTTTTACGATATAATATATAACGATATATAATAGTACGTTATAACGTATAACGTTATGTAGCAGTACGATAAAACGTATAACGTTATATAGTATTACGATATAAAGGATAACGTTATATGGTAATACGTTATAACGTATAACGACATGTAGTATTACTACATAACGTATAACGTTATCTATCATTACGATATAACGTTTAACGTTATATAGTATTACGATATAACGGATAACGTCATATGGTATTACGATACTACGCATAACGATATGTAGTATTACGATGTAACGTTTAACGTTATGTAGCATTACGTTATAGCGTATAACGTTATGTAGTACTACGTTATAACGTATAACGTTATCTAGTGTTACGTTATAACGTATAACGTTATGTAGCATTAC
>NW_025219986.1:1270456-1272207 GCF_014825855.1 Bombus pyrosoma | reverse complement strand
ATACGTTATATCGTAATGCTACATAACGTTATACGTTACATCGTAGTACTACATATCGTTATACGTTATAACGTATTACCATATAACGTTATCCGTTATATCGTAATACTATATAGCGTTACACGATATAATGTAACACCACATAACGTTATACGTTATAACGTATTATTACATATCGTTATATGCTATATCGTAAAACCACATAACGTTATACGATATATCGTAATGCTAGATAACGTTATACGTTATATCGTAATACTACATAACGTTATACGTTATAACGTATTATTACATATCGTTATATACTGTATCGTAAAACTACATAACGTTAGACATTATATCGTAATGCTAGATAACGTTATACGTTATAACGTAACACTACATAACGTTATACGTTATAACGTAATACTACATAACGTTATACGTTATATCGTAATGTTACATTACATTATACGTTATATCGTAATACTAGATATCGTTATACGTTATATCGTAATGCTACATAACGTTATACGTTATATCGTAGTACTATATAGCGTTACACGATATAATGTGATACCACATAATGTTATACGTTATAACGTATTATTACATATCGTTATATGCTATATCGTAAAACTACATAACGTTATACGGTATATCGTAATGCTAGATAACGTTATACGTTATATCGTAATACTACATATCGTTATACGTCATAACGTATTACCATATAACGTTATACGCAATATCGTAATACCACATATCGTTATACGTTATATCGTAACACTACATATCGTTAGACGTTATAACGTATTAATATATAACGTTATCCGTTATATCGTTATACTATATAACGTTATACGTTATATCGTAATGCTACATAACGTTATACGTTATAACGTACTATTATATATCGCTATATGATATATCGTAAAACTACATAATGTTATACGTTATACCGTAATGCTAGATAACGTTATACGTAATATCGTAATACTACATATCGCTATACGTTATAATGTATTACCATATAACGTTATACGTTATATCGTAATACCACATATCGTTATACGTTATAACGTATTACCATATAACGTTATCCGTTATATCGTAATACTATATAACGTTAGACGTTATATCGTAATGCTACATAACATTATACGTTATACCGTAATACTACATATCGTTATACGTAATATCGCAACAGTACATATCGTTTTCGTTATATCGTTATGCTACATAACGTTATACGTTATAACGTATTATTACATATCGTTATATGCTGTATCGTAAAATTACATAACGTTATACGTTATATCGTAATGATAGATAACGTTATAGGTTATATCGCAATACTACATATCGTTATACGTTATAATGTATTACCATATAACGTTATACGTTATATCGTAGTACCACATATCGTTATACGTTATAACGTATTACCATATAACGTTATCCGTTATATCGTATTACTATATAACGTTATACGTTATATCGTAATGCTACATAACATTATACGTTATACCGTAATACTACATATCGTTATACGTAATATCGCGACAGTACATATCGTTTTCGTTATATCGTTATGCTACATAACGTTATACGTTATAACGTATTATTACATATCGTTATATGCTGTATCGTAAAATTACATAACGTTATACGTTATATCGTAATGATAGATAACGTTATACGTTATATCGCAATACTACATATCGTTATACGTTATAATGTATTACCATATAACGTTATACGTTATATCG
>NW_025219986.1:1268163-1269956 GCF_014825855.1 Bombus pyrosoma | reverse complement strand
TGACCAATAGCAGCTGATGAACATTCATTTGAATATTGAAGTCTGAATATGCAAAAGTACAAATACGCGGGATTTGACCTAGACAAGGCCTAAACTAGCGCAAACCGGCTACCGTGCTCCGTATTGGCAGCATTTGTGAAGTATCGCGCGCATCGAAATGCCAACATATCACCAATAGCAGGGGATACATGATCAATTGCATGTTGTAGCAAGAAAATGCATAATTGCGAGTGCACAGGATTTAACCTAGACCAAAGTTGACATGGCGCATACCGGATGTTATGCTCTGTATTTGGCGCCAAATGTGGCCTATAATGCGCATTGTATTGTCGACATATCACCAATAATAGCGGAGGTACGTCCAAATGAATATTAAAGCTTTAATAAACAAAACTGGTAATACGCTGGTCCTGACCCTGACCAGAGCTGACGTAGTGCAACCCGAATGTCGTGCTCTGTATTGGCAGCATATGGGGTGTATGACGCGCATTCTAATGCCGACAGATGACCAATAGCAGCAGAGGAACATTCATTTGAATATTGAAGTCTGGATATGCAAAGGTATAAATACGCGGGATTTGACCTAGAGCAGGCCTGACTTAGCGCAAACCGGATACCGTGCTCTGTATTGGCAACATATGAGGCGTATAACGCGCATCGAGTCATCGACATATCACCAAAAGCGGAGGATATATGTTCAGATGAATACTCGTGATTGAATATGCAAAACTGAAACTACGCTGGTCTTGACCTGGACCAGAGTTGACATAGCGCAAACCGGATGTCATTCCACGTATTTCGCAGCATATGTGGAGTATAACGCGCGTCGAATTATCGACATATCACTAAATGCAGTGGAAATACGTCCAAATGAATATTCAAGCATGAATATGGAAAACGGGAAATGCGCTGGGCTTAACCTAGACCAGAGTTGACGTAGCGCAAACCGGATGTCGCGCTCTGTATTTGGCAGGATTTGTGAAGTATCACGCGCATCGAAATGCCAACATATTACCAATAGCAGGAGGTACATGATCAATTAAATATTGTAGCATGAATATGCAAAACTGCAAATACACAGGATTTGACCTAGACCAAAGTTGTCATGGCGCAGACCGGATGTCGTGCACTGTATTTGGCAGCATATGTGAAGTATAACGCGCATTGGAATGCCGACATATGACGAATAGCAACTGAGATATGTCCTATTGAATGTTGTAGTCTGAATATGCAAAAGTGCAGATACCAAGGATTTGACATAGATCAGACTTGACGTAGCGCAAACCGAATGTCGTGTTCTGTATTTGGCGGCAAATGTGGCCTATAAGGCACATTGAATTGTCGACATATCACCAATAGTAGCGGAGGTACGTCCAAATGAATATTAAAGCTTTAATATACAAAACTGGTAATACGCTGGTCTTAACCCTGACCAGAGCTGACTTAGCGCAAACCGGATACCGTGCTCTGTATTGGCAACATATGAGGTGTATAACGCGCATCGAATTATCGACATATCACCAAAAGCAGCGGGGATACGTTCAGATGAATGTTCATGTTTGAATATGCAAAACTGAAAATACGCTGGTCTTCGCCGAGACCAGAGTTGACATAGCGCAAACCGGATGCCGTCCCGCGTATTTCGCAGCTTATATGGAATATAACGCGAACAGGGTTGAAGACATATCTCGAATAGCAGCGGCGATACGTTGTATTGAATATTCAAGCTTCAATATGCAAAATTGCAAATACGCTGGATTTGACCTAGACCAGAGTTGACATAGTGCAGGCCG
>NW_025219986.1:1266381-1267663 GCF_014825855.1 Bombus pyrosoma | reverse complement strand
ATTACGTTATAACGTATAACGTTATGTCATATTACGATATAACGTATAACGTCATGTAGTATTACGTTATAGCGTATAACGTTATGTAGCATTACGTTATAACGTACAACGTTATGTACTATTACGTTATAACGTATAACGTTTTGTCATATTGCGATATAACGTATAAGGTCATGTAGTATTACGTTATAGCGTATAACGTTATGTAGCATTACGTTATAACGTATAACGTTATGTAGACATATGTTATAACGTATAACGTTATATAGTATTAGGATGTAACGTTTAACGTTATGCAGCATTACGTTATAACGTATTACGCTATGTAGATATATGTCATAACGTATAACGTTATGTAACATTACGTTATAACGTATACGTTATATAGTATTACGTTATAACGTATAACGTTATGTACTATTACGTTATAACGTATAACGTTTTGTTATATTGCGATATAACGTATAAGGTCATGTAGCATTACGTTATAACGTACAACGTTATGTACTATTACGTTATAACGTATAACGCTTTGTCATATTGCGATATAACGTATAAAGTCATATAGTATTACGCTATAGCGTATAACGTTATGTAGCATTACGTTATAACGTATAACGTTATGTAGACATATGTTATAACGTATAAGGTTATATAGCAATACGTTATAACGTATAACGTTATATGGTATTAGGATGTAACGTAAAACGTTATGTAGCATTAGGTTATAACATATAGCGACATGTAGTACTACGATATAACGTATAACGTTATGTAGACATATGTTATAACGTATAACGTTATATAGTATTACGTTATAACGTATAACGTTATATGGTATTAGGATGTAACGTATAACGTTATGTAGCATTACGTTATAACATATAGCGATATGTAGTATTACGACATAACGTATAACGTTACGTAGTATTACGTTATAACGTATAACGTTATGTAGTATTACGTTATAACGTATAACGTTATGTCATATTACGATATAACGTGTAACGTCATGTAGTATTACGTTATAGCGTATAACGTTATGTAGCATTACGTTATAACGTATAACGTTATGTACTATTTCGTTATAACGTATAACGTTTTGCAATATTGCGATATAACGTATAAGGTCATGTAGTATTACGTTATAGCGTATAACGTTATGTAGCACTACGTTATAACGTATAACTTTATATAGTATTACGTTATAACCTATAACGTTATATGGTATTAGGATGTAACGTATAACGTTATGTAGCATTACGTTATAACATATAGCGAT
>NW_025219986.1:1264301-1265881 GCF_014825855.1 Bombus pyrosoma | reverse complement strand
CACGTTATGTCGTAATAGTACATAACGTTATACGTTATAACGTAGTACTACATAACGTTATACGCTATAACGTAATGCTACATAACGTTAAACCTTATATCGTAACACTACATAACGTTATACGATATAACGTAATACTATATAACGTTATACGTTATATTGTAATGCTACATAACGTTATACGTTATATCGTAATGCTTCACAACATTATACGTTATATCGTAATTTTACATAACGTTATACGTTATAACGTAATACTATATAACGTTATACGTTATATCGTAACACTATATATCGTTATGCGTAATATCGTAATACCATATAACGTTATACGTTATAACGTAGTACTACATAACGTTATACGCTATAACGTAATACTATATAACGTTATACGTTATATCGTAGCACTACATACCGTTATGCGTAATATCGTAATACCATATAACGTTATACGTTATAACGTAGTACTACATAACGTTATACGCTATAACGTAATGCTACATAACGTTAAACCTTATATCGTAATGCTACATAGCGTTATCCGTTATATCGTAACAGTACATATCGTTTTCGTTATATCGTAAAGCTACATAACGTTATAGGTTATATCGTAATGCTAGATAACGTTATACGTTATATCGTAATGCTATATTATATTATACGTTGTATCGTAATACTAAATATCGTTATACGATATATCGTAACAGTACATATCGTTTTCGTTATATCGTAATGCTACATAACGTTATACGTTATAACGTAGTACTACATAACGTTATACGCTATAACGTAATAGTACATTGCTTTATACGTTATATGGTAATATTATATAACGATATACGTTATATCGTAATACTACATAACGTTATACGTTACGTCGTAATAGTACATAATGTTAAAGTTATATCGTAATACTACATATCGCTATACGTTTTAAAGTACTACCATATAACGTTATACGTTATATCGTCATACTACATATCGTTATACGTCATATCGTAATGCTCCATAACGTTACACGTTATAACCAAATACTACATAACCTTACACGTTATGTCGTAATAGTACATATCGTTATACGTTATAACGCATTACCATATAACGTTATACGTTATATCGTAATACCACATATCTTTACACGTTATATCGTAATACTACATATCGTTATACGTTATATCGTAATACTATATAACGTTATACGTTACAACGTAACACTACATAACGTCATACATTATAACGTAGTACTACATAACGTTATACGCTATAACGTAATGCTACATAACGTTAAACATTATGTCGTAACACTACATAACCTTATACGTTATAACGTAGTACTACATAACGTTATACGCTATAACGTAATGCTACATAACGGTAAACCTTATATCGTAATGCTACATAACGTTATACGTTATAACGTAGTACTACATAACGTTAAACGCTATAACGTAATAGTACATAGCTTTATACGTTATATAATAATATTATATAACGATAAACGTTATATCGTAATACTACATATCGTTATACGTTATGTCGTAATAGTACATAATGTTATAAGTTATATCGTAATACTAGAT
>NW_025219986.1:1262743-1263801 GCF_014825855.1 Bombus pyrosoma | reverse complement strand
ATTGTATAACGTTATATGGTATTACGATATTACGCATAACGATATGTAGTGTTACGATATAACGTATAACGTTATATAGTATTACGTTATAACGTATAACGTTATGTAGCATTACGATATAACGTATAATGTTATGTAGCATTACGATATAACGTATAACGTTATATAGTATTACGTTATAATGTATGACGTTAAGTAGAGTTACGTTGTAACGTATAACGTTATATAGTATTGCGATATAACGTATAACGATATGTAGTATTACGATACTACGCATAACGTTATGTAGCATTACGTTATAACGTATAACGTTATGTAGTACTACGTTATAACGTATAACGTTATATGGTATTACGATACTACGCATAACGTTATGTAGCATTACGTTATAACGTATAACGTTATGTAGTACTACGTTATAACGTATAACGTTATGTAGCATTACGATATAACGTATAACGTTATATAGTATTACGTTATAACGTATAACGTTATGTAGCATTACGATATAACGAAAACGATATCTAGTATTACGATATAACGTATAATGTAATGTAGCATTACGATATAACGTATAACGTTATATAGTATTACGTTATAACGTATAACGTTATGTAGCATTACGTTATAGCGTATAACGTTATGTAGTACTACGTTATAACGTATAACGTTATATGGTATTACGATACTACGCATAACGTTATGTAGCATTACGTTATAACGTATAACGTTATGTCGTTTTACGATATAGCGTATAACGATATGTAATAATACGTTATAACGTATAACGATATGTGGTATTACATTATAACGTGTAACGCTATATAGTATTACGATATAACGTATAACGTTATGTAGCATTACGATATAACGTATAACGATATGTAGTATTACGATATAATGTGTAACGATATGTGGTATTACGATATAACGTATAACGTTATATGGTAATGCGTTATAATGTATAACGATATGTACTATTACGACATAACGTGTAACGTTATGTAGTATTTGGTTATAACGTGTAACGTTATGGAGCATTACGATATGACGTATAA
>NW_025219986.1:1258968-1262243 GCF_014825855.1 Bombus pyrosoma | reverse complement strand
CACTACATATCGTTATGCGTAATATCGTAATACCATATAACGTTATACGTAATATCGTAATGCTACATAACGTTATCCGTTTTAACGTAACAGTACATATCGTTTTCGTTATATCGTAATGCTACATAACGTTATACGTTATAAAGTAGTACTACATAACGTTATACGTTAAAACGTAATGCTACATAACGTTAAACCTCATATCGTTACACTACATAACATTATACGTTATATCGTAATGCTACATAACGTTATACGTTATAACGTAATACTATATAACGTTATACGTTATATCGTAACACTACATATCGTTATGCGTAATATCGTAATACTATATAACGTTATACGTTATATCGTAACGCTACATATCGTTATGCGTAATATCGTAATACCATATAACGTTATACGTAATATCGTAATGCTACATAACGTTATCCGTTTTATCGTAACACTACTTAACGTCATACATTATAACGTAATACTATATAACGTTATACGTTATATTGTAATGCTACATAACGTTATACGTTATAACGTAGTACCACATAACGTTATACGTTATAACGTAATGCGACATAACGTTAAACCTTATATCGTTACACTACATAACGTTATGCGTTATAACGTAATACTATATAACGTTATACGTTATATTGTAATGCTACATAACGTTATACGTTATAACGTAGTACCACATAACGTTATACGCTATAACGTAATGCCACATAACGTTAAACCTTATATCGTTACACTACATAACGTTATGCGTTATAACGTAATACTATATAACGTTATACGTTATGTTGTAATGCTACATAACGATATACATTATATCGTAATACTACATAACGTTATACGTTATCTCGTAATGCTACATGTCGTTATGCGTAATATCGTAATACCATATAACGCTATACGTCATATCGTAATGCTACATATCGTTGTACGTTATATCGTAATGCTACATAACGTTATACGTTATAACGTAATACCATATAACGTTATCCGTTATGGCGTATTATTACAAATCGTTATATGCTGTATCGTAAAACCACATAACGTTATACGTTATATCGTAATGCTACATTACATTATACGTTATATCGTAATACTAGATATCGTTATACGTTATATCGTAATGATACATAACGTTATACGTTATATCGTAATACTATATAGCGTTACACGTTGTAATGTAATACCACATAACGTTATACGTTATAACGTATTATTACATATCGTTATATGCTGTATCGTAGAACTACATAACGTTATACGTTATATCGTAATGCTAGATAACGTTATACGTTATATCGTAATACTACATATCGTTATACGTTATAACGTATTACCATATAACGTTATACGTTATATCGTAATACCACATATCGTTATACGTTATATCGTAATACTACATATCGCTATTCGTTATAACGTATTGCCATATAACGTTATCCGTTTTATCGTAATACTATATATCGTTATACGTTATAACGTAACACTACATAACGTTATACGTTATAACGTAATACTATATAACGCTATACGTTATGTCGTAATGCTACATTACATTATACGTTATATCGTAATACTAGATATCGTTATACGTTATATCGTAATGCTACATAACGTTATACGTTATATCGTAATACTATGTAGCGTTACACGTTATAATGTAATACCACATACCGATATACGTTATAACGTATTATTACATATCGTTATATGCTATATCGCAAAACTACATAACGTTATACGTTATATCGTAATGCTAGATAACGTTATACGTTATATCGTAATACTACATGTCGTTATGCGTAATATCGTAATACCATATAACGTTATACGTCATATCGTAATACTACATATCGTTATACGTTATATCGTAATGCTACATAACATTATACGTTATATCGTAATACTGCATATCGATATACGTTATATCATAACAGTACATATCGTTTTCGTTATATCGTAATGCTACATAACGTTATACGTTATAACGTAGTACTACATAACGTTATACGTTATAACGTAATGCTACATAACGTTATGCGTAGTATCGTAATACCATATAACGTTATACGTTATAACGTAGTACTACATAACGTTATACGCTATAACGTAATGCTACATAACGTTAAACCTTATATCGTTACACTACATAACGTTATGCGTTATAACGTAATACTATATAACGTTATACTTTATATTGTAATGCTACATAACGTTATACGTTATAACGTAGTACCACATAACGTTATACGCTATAACGTAATGCCACATAACGTTAAACCTTATATCGTTACACTACATAACGTTATGCGTTATAACGTAATACTATATAACGTTATACGTTATGTTGTAATGCTACATAACGATATACATTATATCGTAATACTACATAACGTTATACGTTATCTCGTAATGCTACATGTAGTTATGCGTAATATCGTAATACCATATAACGCTATACGTCATATCGTAATGCTACATATCGTTGTACGTTATATCGTAATGCTACATAACGTTATACGTTATAACGTAATACCATATAACGTTATCCGTTATGGCGTATTATTACATAACGTTATATGCTGTATCGTAAAACCACATAACGTTATACGTTATATCGTAATGCTACATTACATTATACGTTATATCGTAATACTAGATATCGTTATGCGTTATATCGTAATGATACATAACGTTATACGTTATATCGTAATACTATATAGCGTTACACGTTGTAATGTAATACCACATAACGTTATACGCTATAACGTAATAGTACATAGCTTTATACGTTGTATGGTAATATTATATAACGTTATACGTTATAACGTAAGACTACATAACGTTATACGTTATAACGTAATACTATATAACGTTATACGTTATATCGTAACAGTACATATCGTTTTCGTTATATCGTAATGCTACATAACGTTATACGTTATAACGTATTATTACATACCGTTATATGCTGTATCGTAAAACTACATAACGTTATACGTTACATCGTAATGCTAGATAACGTTATACGTTATATCGTAATACTACATATCGTTATACATTATAACGTATTAACATATAACGTTATACGTTATATCGTAATACCACATATCGTTATACGTTATATCGTAATGCTATATATCGTTACACGTTATAATGTAATACCACATATCGTTATACGTTATAACGTATTATTACATATCGTTATACGCTATATCGTAAAACGACATAACGTTATACGTTATATCGTAATGCTACAT
>NW_025219986.1:1256920-1258468 GCF_014825855.1 Bombus pyrosoma | reverse complement strand
TTATAACGTATATCGTTATATAGTAATGCGTTATAACGAATAACGTTATGTAGTATTACGTTACATCGTGTAACGTTATGTAGTATTACGTTATAACGTACAACGTTATGTAGTATTACTTTATAACGTATATCGTTATATAGTAGTACGTTATAACGAACAACGTTCAGTAGTATTACGTTATAACGTATAGCGTTCAATAGTAGTTCGTTACAACGTACATCATTATATTGTAGTACGTTATGATGTATAACGTTCAGTAGAATTTCGTTAAAACGTATAACATTATTTATTATTACGTTATAACGTATATCGTTTTATGGTTATTCGTTATAACGTATAACCTTATGTAATATTACGTTACAACGTATATCGTTATATGGTAATACGTTAAAACGTATGTCGCTATATGGTAATACGTTAAAACGTATGTCGTTATATGGTTATACGTTAAAGCGTATGTCGTTATATGGTAATACGTTAAAACGTATGTCGTTATATGGTAATACGTTACAACGTATATCTATATATAGTATTACGTTATAACGTATATCGTTATATGGTAGTACGTTATAACGAATAACGTTCAGTAGTACTTCGTTACAACGTATAACTTTATGTCCTATTATGTTATAACGTATATAGTTATACAGTAATATGTTACGACGCATAACGTTATATAGTATTACGTTATAACGTATATAGTTATATAGTAATACGTTACAACGTATAACGTTATATGGTAGTACGTTATAACGAATAACGTTCAGTAGTACTCCGTTACAACGTATAACTTTATATCCTATTATGTTATAACGTATATAGTTATATAGTAATACGTTACGACGCATAACGTTATATAGTATTACGTTACATCGTATAAGAGTTATGTAGTATTTCATTAAAATGTATAACATTATGTATTATTACGTTATAACGTATATCGTTATATAGTAGTACGTAATAACGAACAACGTTCAGTAGGATTACGTTATAACGTATAACGTATAACGTTATGTATTATTACGTTATAACGTACATCGCTATATGGTAATACGTTATAACGTATATCGCTATATGAAAGATACGTTATAACGTATATCGTTATATAGTAGTACGTTGTGATGTACGACGTTCAGTAGTATTTCGTTATAACGTATAACATTATGTATTATTACGTTATAACGTATATCGTTTTATGGTAATTCGTTATAACGAATATCCTTATGTAATATAACGTTATAACGTATATCGTTTTATGGTAATACGTTATAACGTATAACACTATGTAATATTACCTTATAACGTATATCGTTATTTGGTAATACGTTATAACGTATATCGTTATGTAGTAGTACGTTATGATGTATAACGTTCAGTAGTATTTCGTTATAACGTATAACATTATTTATTATTACGTTATAACGTATACCGTTTTATGGCAATACGTTATAACGTATAACACTATGTAATATTACCTTATAACGTATATCGTTATTTGGTAATACGTTATAACGTATATCGTTATGTAGTATTACGTTACATCGT
>NW_025219986.1:1254443-1256420 GCF_014825855.1 Bombus pyrosoma | reverse complement strand
TCCAAATCGTTAGTCTACTAGTCGCCCTTATGTAATAGTATCACGTGCGTCTACATTTAATTAATCTTTTGTTAGTGTTTTATTTTATTTTATTATTTTTATAATCTTTTTAGTTTATTGTGTGTTAAAATGATCGCTCATGTAATTTACTTATTGTAGTTTTCGTTACGGCACGTGCGTAGCGCGGGACGTGACATTATGTATTATTACGTTATAATGTAAAACGTTATATCGTGTTACGTTATAACATATAACATTATGTAATATTACGTTATAATGTATATCGTTGTTTTTTAATACGTTATAAGGTATATCGTTATATGGTAATACGTTACAACGTATAACCTTATGTAATATTACGTTATAATGAATATCGTTATATTTTAATACGTTATAACGTATATCGTTATATGGTAGTACGTTATAACGTATAACGTTCAGTAGTATTACGTTAAAACATATAACGTCATGTAGTATTACGTTATAATGTAAAACGTTATATCATATTACGTTATAACGTATAACGTTATATCGTAATTCGTCATAACGTAAAACGTTATGTAGTATTACGTTATAACGTATAACGCTATGTAATATTACGTTATAACGTATATCGTTATAGGGTAATACGTTATAACGTATAACGCTAAGTAGCATTACGTTATAACGTATAGCGTTATGTAGTCTTACGTTAAAACCTATAACGTTATATACTATTACGTTATAACGTAAAACCATTTGTAATATTACGTTATAACCTATATCGTTATATGGTAATACGTTATAACGTATATCGTTATATGAAAAATACGTTATAACGTATACCGTTACGTAGTCATACCTTACAACGTATAACGTTATATAGTATTACGTTATAACGTATATCGTCAGGTATTATTACGTTATAACGTATATCCTTATATAGTAATACGTTATAACGAATAACGTTATGTAGTATTTCGTTATAACGAATAACATTACGTATTAATACGTTATAACGTATATCGTTATATGGTAGTACGATATAACGTATAACGTTCAGTAGAAATACGTTATTACGTATATCGTTATATGGTAGTACGTTATGATGTATAACGTTCAGCAGTATTTCGTTATAACGTATAACATTATGTATTATTACGTTATAACGTATATCGTTTTATGGTAATACGTTATAACGTATAACCTTATGTAATATTACGTTATAACGTATAACCTTATGTAATATTACGTTATAACGTATATCGTTATATGGTAGAACGTTATGACGTGTAACGTTCAGTAGCATTTCGTTATAACGTATCATATTATGTATTATTACGTTATAAGGTATATCGTTATATGGTAATACGTTATAACGTATAACCTTATGTAATATTACGTTATAATGAATATCGTTATATTTTCATACGTTATAACGTATATCGTTATATGGTCGTACTTTATAACGTATAACGATCAGTAGTATTACGTTATAACGTATAACGTCATGTAGCATTACGTTATAAAGTAAAACGTTATATCGTATGACGTTATAATGTATAACGTTATATCGTAATACGTCATAACGTAAAACGTTCAGTAGTATTACGTTATAACGTATAACGTTATGTATTATTACGTTATAACGTACATCGTTATATAGTAATACGTTATAACGAATAACGTTATGTAGTATTTCGTTATAACGAATAACATTACGTATTATTACGTTATAATGTATATCGTTATATGGTAATACGTTATAACGTATATCGTCATATGGCAGTACGTTACTACTGTCACGTCCCGCGCTACGCACGTGCCGTAACGAAAACTACAATAAGTAAATTACATGAGCAGTCATTTTAACACACAATAAACTAAAAAGATTATAAAAATAATAAAATAAAATAAAACACTAACAAAAGATTAATCAAATGTAGACGCACGTGATACTATTACATAAGGGCGACTAACGATTTGGAATATACGTAC
>NW_025219986.1:1250671-1253943 GCF_014825855.1 Bombus pyrosoma | reverse complement strand
TAACGATATGTAGTATCACAATATAACGTATAACGATATGTAGTATTACGACATAACGTATAACGTTAAATGCTACTACGATATAACGTATAACGATATGTAGTATTACGATATAACGTATAACGATATGTAGTATTACATTATAACGTATAACGTTATGTAGAATTACATTATAACGTGTAACGTTATGTATTATTACATTATAACGTATAACGCTATGTAGTATTACCTTATAACGTATAACTTTTTATAGTATTACGATATAACATATAACGTTATGTAGCATTACGATATAACGTATAACGATAAGTGGTATTACGGTATAACGTACAACATTATATAGTATTACGATCTAACGTATAACGTTATGTAGCATTACGATATAACGTATAACGTTATGTAGTATTACGTTACCACGTATAACGTTATGTAGTATTACGTTATAACGTATATCGTTATGTACTATTATGTTATAACGCATAACATTATGTACTATTATGTTATAACGTATAACGTTATGTAGAACCACGTTATATCGTGTAACGATATGTAGTACTACGATATAACGCATATCGTTATATGGTAATACGATATAACGTATAACGATATGTAGTATTACGATATAACGTATAACGGTTTGTAGTATTACGATACAACGTATAACGATATGTAGTATTAAGATATAACGTATAACGTTATATGTTAATACGATATAACGTATAACGTTATGTAGTATTACGGTATAACGTATTACGTTATATGGTATTACGATATAACTTATAGCGTTATGTACTATTAGGTTATAACGTATAACTTTATATAGTATTTCGATATAACGTATAACGTTATGTAGTATTACGATATAACGTATAACGTTATGTAGCAGTACGATATAACGTATAACGTGAAGTAGTATTACGTTATGACGTATAACGTTAAGTAGCATTACGATACAACGTATAACGATATATGCTACTACGATATAACGTCTAACGATATGTAGTATTACAATATAACGTATAACGATATGTAGTATTACGACATAACGTATAATGTTATATGGTAATACGATATAACTTATAACGTTATATAGTAATACGATATAACGTATAACGTTATGTAGCATTACGATTTAACGTATAACGATATCTACTGTTACGTTATAACGTATAACGTTACGTAGTATCACATTATAACGTGTAACGTTGTGTAGTACTACGATATAACGTATAACGTTATATGGTCATATGATATAACATATAACGATATGTAGTATTACGTTATAACGTTTAACGTTATATAGTATTACGTCACAACGTATAGCGTTATATAGTATTACGATATAACGTATAAGGATATGTAGTATTACGATATAATGTATGACGATATGTAGTGTTCCGGCATAACGTATAACGTTATGTAGTATTACGATATATCGTATAACGATATGTAGTATTACGATATAACGTATAACGATATGTAGTATTACGATATAACGTATAACGATATGTAGCATTACGATATAACGTATAACGTTATGTAGTATTACGATATAACGTATAACAATATATTGTTTTACATTATAACGTAAAACGTTATGTAGTATGACGATATAACGTATAACGTTTAATGGTAATACGAGATAAAGTAGAACGATATGTGGTATTACGGTATATCGTACAACATTATATAGTATTACGATATAACGTATAACGTTATGTAGCATTACGATATAACGTATAACGTTATGTAGTATTACGTTACAACGTATAACGTTATGTAGTATTACGTTATAACGTATAACGTTAATTAGCATTACGATACAACGTATAACGTTATGTAGAATCACTTTATATCGTATAACGATATGTAGTACTACGATATAACGTATAACGTTATATGGAAATACGATATAACGTATAACGATATGTAGTACGTCGATATAACGTATATCGTTATATGGTAATGCGATATAACGTATAACAATATGTAGTATTACGATATAACGTATAACGATATGTAGTATTAAGATGTAAGGTATAACGTTATGTACTATTACGATATAACGTGTAACGTTATGTAGTATTACGATATAACGCACAACGGTATGTAGCAATACGATATAACGTATAACGTGAAGTAGTATTACGTTATAACGTATAATGTTAAGTAGCATTACGATACAACGTATAACGATATATGCTACTACGATATAACGTATAACGATATGTAGTATTACAATATAACGTATAACGATATGTAGTATTAAGACATGACGTATAACGTTATATGCTACTACGATATAACGTATAACGATATGTAGTATTACAATATAACGTATAACGTTATGTAGTATTAAGATATAACGTATAACGTTATATGATAATACGATGTAACGTATAACGTTATATGATAATACGATATAACGTATAACGTTATGTAGCACTACGATATAACGTATAACGTTATGTAGTATTACGATATAACGTATAACGTTTAATGGTAATACGATATAACGTATAACGTTATGCAGCATAGCGATATAGCGTATAACAATATATAGTATTACAATATAACGTATAACGTTATGAAGCGTTACGATATAACGTATAACGTTATGTGCTATTACGTTATAACGTATAACGGTATGTAGTATTACATTATAACCTATAACGTTATGTAGAATTACATTATAACGTGTAGCGTTATGTAGTATTACGATATAACGTATAATGTTATATGGTAATACGATATAACTTATAACGTTATATAGTAATACGATATAACGTATAACGTTATGTAGCATTACGATTTACCGTATAACGATATCTACTGTTACGTTATAACGTATAACGTTACGTAGTATCACATTATAACGTGTAACGTTGTGTAGTACTACGATATGACGTAGAACGTTATATGGTCATATGATATAACATATAACGCTATGTAGTATTACGTTATAACGTTAAACGTTATATAGTATTACGTCACAACGATTAGCGTTATATAGTATTACGATATAACGTATATGGATATGTAGTATTACGATATAATGTATGACGATATGTAGTGTTACGGCATAACGTATAACCTTATGTAGTATTACGTTATATCGTATAACGATATGTAGTATTACGATATAACGTATAACGATATGTAGTATTACGATATAACGTATAACGATATGTAGCATTACGATATAACGTATAACGTTATGTAGTATTACGATATAACGTATAACAATATATTGTATTACATTATAACGTAAA
>NW_025219986.1:1248712-1250171 GCF_014825855.1 Bombus pyrosoma | reverse complement strand
TTACCATGTAACGTTATACGTTATAACGTAGTACTACATAACGTCTTACGTTATAACGTAATATCACATAACGTTATACGCTATAACGAAATACTACATAACGTTATACGTTATAACGTAATTCTACATATCGTTATACGTTATATCGTAATACTACATAACGTTCCACGTTATAACGTAATACTACATATCGTTATACATTATAACGTAATAGTACAAAACGTTATACGTTATATCTTAATGCTACATATCGTTATACGTTATATCGCATTACCATGTAACGTTATACGTTGTAACGTAGTACTACATAACGTCTTACGTTATAGCGTAATATTACATAACGTTATACGCTATAACGTAATACTACATAACGTTATACGTTATAACATAATACTACATATCGTTATACGTTATATCGTAATACTACATATCGTTATACGTTATAACGTAATAGTACATAACGTTATACGTTATATCTTAATGCTACATATCGTTATACGTTACATCCTAATACAATATAACGTTATACGTTATAAGGTAATACTACATAGCGTTGTACGTTATAACGTAATACTACATATCGTTATACGTTATATCGTATTACCATATAACGTTATACGTTATGTCGTAGTACTACATAACGTTACACGTTATAATGTAATACTATATAACGTTATTCGTTATAACGTAATACTACGTAGCGTTAAACGTTAAAACGTAATAATACAGAACGTTATACGTTATATCTTGATACTACATATCGTTATACGTTATATCCCATTACCATGTAACGTTATACGTTACAACGTAGTACTACATAACGTCTTACGTTATAACGTAATATTACATAACGTTATACGCTATAACGTAATACTACATAACGTTATACGTTATAACGTAATAGTACATAACGTTATACGTTATACCTTAATGCTACATATCGTTATACGTTATATCCCATTACCATGTAACGTTATACGTTATAACGTAGTACTACATAACGTCTTACGTTATAACGTAATATCACATAACGTTTTACGCTATAACGAAATACTACATAACGTTATACGTTATAACGTAATTCTACATATCGTTATACGTTATATCGTAATACTACATAACGTTCCACGTTATAACGTAATACTACATATCTTTATACGTTATATCGTAATACTACATATCGTTAAACGTTATATCGTAATACTACATAACGTTATACGACATATCGTATTACCATATAACGTTCTACGTTATATCGTTGTACTACATAACGTTAAACGCTATAAGGTAATAATACATAGCATTTTGCGTTATAACGTAGTAGAACATAACGTTATACGTTATATCTTAATGCTACATACCGTTATACGTTATTTCGCATTACCATGTAACGTTATACGTTGTAACGTAGTACTACATGTCGTCTTACGTTATAACGTAATATTATATAACGTTATAC
>NW_025219986.1:1235352-1248212 GCF_014825855.1 Bombus pyrosoma | reverse complement strand
TAAAGTATAACGTTGTGTAGCAGTACGATTTAACGTATAACGATATGTAGCATTACGATATAACGTATAACGTTATGTAGTATTACGATATAGCGTATAACGTTATGTAGCATTACGATATAACGTTTAACTATACGTAGCATTACGGTATAACGTATTACGTTATAGGGTATTACGATATGACGTATAACGTTATGTAATATTACTGTATAACGTATAACATTATATAGTATTACATTATAACGTACAACGCTATGTAGTATTTCCTTATAACGTATAACGTTATATTGTATTGGGATGTAACGTATAACATTATGTAGCATTACGATATAACGTATAACAATATGTGGCATTACGATATAACGTATAACGTTACGTAATATCACGACATAACGTACAACGATATGTAGTATTACGATATTACGTATGACGATATGTAGTATTACGATTTAACGTATAACATTATGTAGTATTACGATATAACGTATAACGGTATGTAGTGTTAAGATATACCGTATAACGTTATGTAGTAGTGCGATATAACGTATAACGATATGTGGTATTACGATATAACGTATAACGATATGTAGTATTTCGTTAGAACGAATAACGTTATATAGTATTACATTATTACGTGTAACGTTATGTAGTACTACGACATAACGTATAACGTTATATGGTAATACGATATAACGTATAACGTTATGTAGCATTACGATATAACGTATAACGTTATGTAGTATTACGATATAACGTATAACGATATGTAGCATTACGATATAACGTATAACATTACGTAATATTACGATATAACGTATAACGATATGTAGTATTACGATATTACGAATGACGATATGTAGTATTACGATTTAACGTATAACGTTATGTAGTATTACGATATAACGTATAACGATATGTAGCATTAAGATATAACGTAAAACGTTATGTACTATTACGTTATAACGCATAATGCTATGTAGTATTACCTTATAGCGTGTAACGTTATGTAGTAAGACGACATAACGTAGAACGTTATATGGTAATACGATATGACGTATAACGTTATGTAGCATTACGATATAACGTATAACGTTATGTAGTATTACGATATAACGTATAACGATATGTAGCATTACGATATGACGTATAACGTTATGTGGTATTACGATATAACGTATAACGTTATGTAGCATTACGATATAACGTAAAGGGATATGTAGTATTACGATATAACGTATAACATTATGTACTCGTACGTTATATCTTATAACGTTATATAGTATTAAGATATAACGTATAACGTTATGTAGCTTTACGATATAGCGTATAACGTTATGTAGCACTACGTTATAGCGTTCTACGTTATGTAGTATTACGTTATAAAGTATAACATTAGGTACTATTACGTTATATCGTATAACGTTATATAGTATTACGATATAACGTGTAACGATATGTAGTATTACGTTATAACGTATAACGTTATGTAGCATTACGATATAACGCATAACGTTATATGGTAATACGATAAAGCGTATGACTATATGTAGTTTTACGTTATAACGTATAACGTCATGTAGCATTAGGTTATAACGTATAACGTTATGCAGCATTACGATATAACGCATAACGTTATGTAGTATTACGATATAACTTATAACATTATGTACTATTACGTTATATCGTATAACGTTATATAGTATTACGATATAACGTATAACGCTATGTAGCATTACGATATAACGTATAACGTTATGTAGTATTACGTTATAACGTATAACGCTATGTAGTATTACCTTATAACGTATAACGTTAAACAGCATTACGATATAACGTATATCGTTATGTAGCATTACGATATAACGTATAACGATATGTAGTATTACGATATAACGTATAACGTTATATGGTAATATGATATAACGTATAACGATATGTAGAATTATGTTATAACGTATAAGGATATGTAGTATTAACTTATAACGCATATCATTATGTACTAGTACGTTATATCTTATAACGTTATATAGTATTAAGATATAACGTATAACGTTATGTAGTATTACGATATAACGTATAAGGATATGTAGTATTACGATATAACGTATAACATTGGGTACTATTACGTTATATCGTATAACGTTATATGATATTAGGATATAACGTATAACGCTATGTAGCATTACGATATAACGTATAACGTCATGTAGCATTACGTTATAACGTATAACGTTATGTAGCATTACGATATAACGTATAACGTTATGTAGTATTACGATATAACGTATAACGTTACGTAATATTACGATACAACGTATAACTATATGTAGTATTACGATATTACGTATGACGATATGTAGTATTACGATTTAACGTACAACGTTATGTAGCATTACGATATGACGTATAACGGTATGAAGTGTTAAGATATAACGTATAACGTTATGTACTATTACGTTTTAACGTATAACGCTATGAAGTATTACGATATAACGTATAACGATATGTAGTATTAGGATATAAAGTATAACGTTATGTACTATTACGTTATTGCGTATAATGTTATGTAATATTAGGTTATAACGTATAACGTTACATGGTAATGCGATATAACGTATAACGATATGTAGCATTAAGATATAACGTATAACGTTATGTACTATTACGTTATAACGTATAATGCTATGTAGTTTTACCATATAGCGTGTAACGTTATGTAGTACGACGACATAACGTAGAACGTTATATGGTAATACGATATGACGAATAACGTTATGTAGTATTACGATATAACTTATAACATTATGTACTATTACGGTATATCGTATAACGTTATATAGTATTACGATATCACGTATAACGCTATGTAGCATTACGATATAACGTATAACGTTATGTAGTATTACGTTATAACGTATAACGCTATGTAGTATTACCTTATAACGTATAACATTAAACAGCATTACGATATAACGTAGATCGTTATGTAGCATTACGATATAACGTATAACGATATGTAGTATTACGATATAACGTATAACGTTGTATGGTAATATGATATAGCGTATAACGATATGTAGAATTATGTTATAACGTATAAGGATATGTAGTATTAACTTATAACGTATAACATTATGTACTAGTACGTTATATCTTATAACGTTATATAGTATTAAGATATAACGTATAACGTTATGTAGTATTACGATATAACGTATAAGGATATGTAGTATTACAATATAACGTATAACATTAGGTACTATTACGTTATATCGTATAACGTTATATGATATTACGTTATAGCGTATAACGATACGTAGCATTACGATATAACGTATAACGTCATGTAGCATTACGTTATAACGTTTAACGTTATGTAGCATTACGATATAACGTATAACGTTATGTAGTATTACGATATAACGTATAACGTTACGTAATATTACGATACAACGTATAACTATATGTAGTATTACGATATTACGTATGACGATATGTAGTATTACGATTTAACGTACAACGTTATGTAGCATTACGATATGACGTATAACGGTATGTAGTGTTAAGATATAACGTATAACGTTATGTACTATTACGTTTTAACGTATAACGCTATGAAGTATTACGATATAACGTATAACGATATGTAGTATTAAGATATAAAGTATAACGTTACGTACTATTACGTTATTGCGTATAATGTTATGTAATATTAGGTTATAACGTATAACGTTACATGGTAATGCGATATAACGTATAACGATATGTAGCATTAAGATATAACGTATAACGTTATGTACTATTACGTTATAACGTATAATGCTATGTAGTATTACCATATAGCGTGTAACGTTATGTAGTACGACGACATAACGTAGAACGTTATATGGTAATACGATATGACGAATAACGTTATGTAGTATTACGATATAACTTATAACATTATGTGCTACTACGGTATATCGTATAACGTTATATAGTATTACGATATCACGTATAACGCTATGTAGCATTACGATATAACGTATAACGTTATGTAGTATTACGTTATAACGTATAACGCTATGTAGTATTACCTTATAACGTATAACGTTAAACAGCATTACGATATAACGTAGATCGTTATGTAGCATTACGATATAACGTATAACGATATGTAGTATTACGATATAACGTATAACGTTATATGGTAATACGATATAGCGTATAACGATATGTAGAATTATGTTATAACGTATAAGGATATGTAGTATTAACTTATAACGTATAACATTATGTACTAGTACGTTATATCTTATAACGTTATATAGTATTAAGATATAACGTATAACGTTATGTAGTATTACGATATAACGTATAAGGATATGTAGTATTACAATATAACGTATAACATTCGGTACTATTACGTTATATCGTATAACGTTATATGATATTACGATATAACGTATAACGCTATGTAGCATTACGATATAACGTATAACATCATGTAGCATTACGTTATAACGTTTAACGTTATGTAGCATTACGATATAACGTATAACGTTATGTAGTATTACGATATAACGTATAACGTTACGTAATATTACGATACAACGTATAACTATATGTAGTATTACGATATTACGTATGACGATATGTAGTATTACGATTTAACGTACAACGTTATGTAGCATTACGATATGACGTATAACGGTATGTAGTGTTAAGATATAACGTATAACGTTATGTACTATTACGTTTTAACGTATAACGCTATGAAGTATTACGATATAACGTATAACGATATGTAGTATTAAGATATAAAGTATAACGTTATGTACTATTACGTTATTTCGTATAATGTTATGTAATATTAGGTTATAACGTATAACGTTACATGGTAATGCGATATAACTTATAACGATATGTAGCATTAAGATATAACGTATAACGTTATGTACTATTACGTTATAACGCATAATGCTATGTAGTATTACCATATAGCGTGTAACGTTATGTAGTACGACGACATAACGTAGATCGTTATATGGTAATACGATATGACGAATAACGTTATGTAGTATTACGATATAACTTATAACATTATGTACTATTACGGTATATCGTATAACGTTATATAGTATTACGATATCACGTATAACGCTATGTAGCATTACGATATAACGTATAACGTTATGTAGTATTACGTTATAACGTATAACGCTATGTAGTATTACCTTATAACGTATAACGTTAAACAGCATTACGATATAACGTAGATCGTTATGTAGCATTACGATATAACGTATAACGATATGTAGTATTACGATATAACGTATAACGTTATATGGTAATATGATATAGCGTATAACGATATGTAGAATTATGTTATAACGTATAAGGATATGTAGTATTAACTTATAACGTATAACATTATGTACTAGTACGTTATATCTTATAACGTTATATAGTATTAAGATATAACGTATAACGTTATGTAGTATTACGATATAACGTATAAGGATATGTAGTATTACGATATAACGTATAACATTAGGTACTATTACGTTATATCGTATAACGTTATATGATATTACGATATAACGTATAACGCTATGTAGCATTACGATATAACGTATAACGTCATGTAGCATTACGTTATAACGTATAACGTTATGTAGCATTACGATATAACGTATAACGATATGTAGTATTACGATATAACGTATAACGTTACGTAATATTACGATATAACGTATAACGATATGTAGTATTACGATATTACGTATGACGATATGTAGTATTACGACTTAACGTACAACGTTATGTAGCATTACGATATGACGTATAACGGTATGTAGTGTTAAGATATAACGTATAACGTTATGTACTATTACGTTTTCACGTATAACGCTATGAAGTATTACGATATAACGTATAACGATATGTAGTATTAAGATATAAAGTATAACGTTATGTACTACTACGATATTACGCATAACGCTATGTAGTATTACCTTATAGCGTGTAACGTTACGTAGTACGACGATATAACGTAGGACGTTATATGGTAATACGATATGACGTATAACGTTATGCAGCATTACGATATAACGAATAACGATATGTGGCATTACGATATAACGTATAACGTTACGTAATATTACGATATAACGTATAACGGTATGTAGTATTAAGATATAACGTATAACGTTACGTATTATTACGTTATAACGTACAACGCTATGTAGTATTACTTTATAATGTATAACGTTATATTGTATTAGGATGTAACGTATAACGTTATGTAGCATTACGATATAACGTATAACGTTATGTACTATTACGTTATAACATATAACGATATGTAGTATAACGATATAACGTATAACGGTATGTAGTATTAACATATAACGTATAACGTTATGTATTATTACGTTATAACGTACAACGCTATGTAGTATTACCTTATAACGTATAACGTTATATTGTATTAGGATATAACGTATAACGTTATGTAGCATTACGATATAACGTATAACGATATGTGGCATTACGATATAACGTATAACGTTACGTAATATTACGATATAACGTATAACGGTATGTAGTGTTAAGATATAACGTATAACGTTATGTACTATTACGTTTTAACGTATAACGCTATGAAGTATTACGATATAACGTATAACGGTATGTAGTATTAAGATATAACGTATAACGTTATGTACTATTACGTTTTAACGTTTAACGCTATGTAGCATTACGATATAACGTACAACGTTATGTAGCATTACGATATAACGTATAACGCAATGTAGTATTACCTTATAACGTAAAACGTTATATAGTATTACGATATAACGTACAACGTTATGTAGCATTACGATTTAACGTATAACGTTATGTAGCATTACGATATAACGTATAACGTTATGTAGTATTACGATATAACGCATAACGTTATGTAGCATTACGATATAACGTTTAACTATATGTAGCATTACGGTATAACGTATTACGTTATATGGTACTACGATATAACGTATAACGTTATGTACTACTACGTTATAACGCATAACGCTATGTAGTATTACCTTATAGCGTGCAACGTTACGTAGTACGACGATATAACGTAGAACGTTATATGGTAATACGATATGACGTATAACGTTATGTAGTATTACGATATAACGTATAACGATATGTAGCATTAGGATATAACGTATAACGTTATGTACTATTACGTTATAACGTATAATGATATGTAGTATTACGTTATAACGTATAACGTTATGTAGTATTACGTTATAACGTATAACGATATGTAGTATTACGATATTACGTATGACGATATGTAGTATTACGATTTAACGTATAACGTTATGCAGTATAACGATATAACGTATAACGGTATGTAGTGTTAAGATATAACGTATAACGTTATGCACTATTACGTTTTAACGTATAACGCTATGAAGTATTACGATATAACGAATAACGGTATGTAGTATTAAGATATAACGTATAACGTTATGTACTATTACGTTTTAACGTTTAACGCTAGGTAGCATTACGATATAACGTATAACGTTATGTAATAACGTTATAACGTATAACATTATATAGTATTACATTATTACGTAAAATGTTATATAGTGTTACGATATAACTTATAACGTTATGTAGTATTACGATATAACGTACAACCATATGTAGTATTCCGATGTAACGTATAACGATATGTAGCATTACGATATAACGTATAACGTTATGTACTATTACGTTATAACGTATAACGATATGTAGTGTTACGATATATCGTATAACGGTATGTAGTATTAAGATATAACGTATAACGTTATGTATTATTACGTTATAACGTACAACGCTATGTAGTATTACCTTATAACGTATAACGTTATATTGTATTAGAATGTAACGTATAACGTTATGTAGCATTACGATATAACGTATAACGATATATAGCATTACGATATAACGTATAACGTTACGTAATATTACGATATAACGTATAACGATATGTAGTATTACGATATTGCGTATGACGATATGTAGTATTACGATATTGCGTATGACGATATGTAGTAATACGATTTAACGTATAACGTTATGTAGTATTACGATATAATGTTTAACGCTATGTAGCATTACGATATAACGTACAACGTTATGTAGCATTACGATATAACGTATAACGATATGTAGTATTACGATACAACGTATAACGATATGTAGTATTACGATATAACGTATAACGATATGTAGTATTACGATATAACGTATAACGATATGTAGTATTACGATATAACGTATAACGACATGTAGTATTAAGATATATCGTATAACGTTATGTATTATTACGTTATAACGTATAACGCTATGTAGTATTACCTTATAACGTATAACGTTATATTGTATTAGAATGTAACGTATAACGTTATGTAGCATTACGATATAACGTATAACGATATGTAGCATTACGATTGAACGTATAACGATATATGGCATTACGATATAACGTATAACGTTACGTAATATTACGATATAACGTATAACGATATCTAGTATTACGATATTACGTATGACGATATGTAGTATTACGATTTAACGTATAACGTTATGCAGTATTACGATATAACGTATAACGGTATGTAGTGTTAAGATATAACGTATAACGTTATGTATTATTACGTTATAACGTATAACGCTATGTAGTATTACCTTATAACGTATAACGTTATATTGTATTAGAATCTATCGTATAACGTTATGTAGCATTACGATATACCGTATAACGATATGTAGCATTACGGTTTAACGTATAACGTTATGGAGTATTACGCTACAGCGTATAACGTTACATGGTAATGCGATATAACGTATAACGTTATGTAGCAATACGGTATAATGTATAACGTTATGTAGCATTACGATATAACTTATAACGTTATGCAGTATTTCGATATAACGTTTAAGGATATGTAGTATTACGATATAACGTATAACATTAGGTACTATTACGTTATATCGTATAACGTTATGTAGCATTACGATATAACGCATAACGTTATATGGTAATACGATATAGCGTATGACGATATGTAGCATTACGTTATAACGTATAACGTCATGTAGCATTAGGTTATAACGTATAACGTTATGCAGCATTAGGATATAACGTATAACGTTATGTAGTATTACGATATAACGTATAACGCTTTGTAGTATTACCTTATAACGTATAACGTTAAATAGCATTACGATATAACGTATATCGTTATGTAGCATTACGATATAACGTATAACGATATGTAGTATTACGATACAACGTATAACGTTATATGGTAATATGATATAACGTATAACGATATGTAGAATAATGTTACAACGTATAAGGATATGTAGTATTAACATATAACGTATAACATTATGTACTAGTACGTTATATCTTATAACGTTATATAGTATTAAGATATAACGTATTACGTTATGTAGTATTACGATATAACGTATAACGATATGTAGCATTACGATATAACGTATAACGATATATGGCATTACGATATAACGTATAACGTTACGTAATATTACGATATAACGTATAACGATATCTAGTATTACGATATTACGTATGACGATATGTAGTATTACGATTTAACGTATAACGTTATGCAGTATTACGATATAACGTATAACGGTATGTAGTGTTAAGATATAACGTATAACATTATGTACTATTACGTTTTAACGTATAACGCTATGAAGTATTACGATATAACGTATAACGGTATGTAGTATTAAGATATAACGTATAACGTTATGTACTATTACGTTTTAACGTTTTACGCTATGTAGCATTACGATATACCGTATAACGATATGTAATATTACGTTATAACGTATAACATTATATAGTATTACATTGTAACGTAAAATGTTATGTAGTATTACCATATAACTTATAACGTTATGTAGAAATACGATATAACGTATAACGTTATATGGTACAACGATGTAAAGTATAACGTTATGTAGTGTTACGATATAACTTATAACGTTATGTAGTATTAAGTTATTACGTATAACGTTATGTATTATTACGTTATAACATACAACGCTATGTAGTATTACCTTATAACGTATAACGTTATATTGTATTAGGATGTAACGTATAACGTTATGCAGCATTACGATATAACGTATAACGATATATAGCATTACGATATAACGTATAACGTTACGTAATATTACGATATAATGTATAACGATATGTAGTATTACGATATTACGTATGACGATATGTAGTATTACGATTTAACGTATAACGTTATGTAGTATTACGATATAACGTATAACGTTATGTAGCATTACGATATAACGTATAACGTTACGTAGTATTACGATATAACGTACAACGATATGTAGTATTACGATATAACGTATAACGTTATGTAGCATTACGATATAACGTATAACGTTATGTACTATTACGTTATAACGTATAACGATATGTAGTATTACGATATAGCGTATAACGATATGTAGCATTACGGTATAACGTATTACGTTATATGGTATTACGATATGACGTATAACGTTATGTAGTATTACGATATAACGTATAACGATATGTAGTATTACGTTATAACGTATAACGTTATGTAGTATTACGTTATAGCGTATAACGTTATGCAATATTACGTTATAACGTATAACGCTATGTAGTATTACCTTATAACGTATAACGTTATATTGTATTAGAATGTAACGTATAACGTTATGTAGCATTACGATATAACATATAACGATATGTAGTATTACGATATAACGTATAACGACATGTAGTATTAAGATATAACGTATAGCGTTATGTATTATTACGTTATGACGTATAATGCTATGTAGTATTACCTTATATCGTATAACGTTATATTGTATGAGAATGTAACGTATAACGTTATGTAGCATTACGATATAACGTATAACGATATGTAGCATTACGGTTTAACGTATAACGTTATGGAGTATTACGCTACAGCGTATAACGTTACATGGTAATGCGATATAACGTATAACGTTATGTAGCAATACGGTATAATGTATAACGTTATGTAGCATTACGATATAACGTATAACGTTATACAGTATTACGATATAACGTTTAAGGATATGTAGTATGACGATATAACGTATAACATTGGGTACTATTACGTTATATAGTGTAACGTTATATAGTATTAGGATATAACGTGTAACGATATGTAGTATTACGTTATAACGTATAACGTTATGTAGCATTACGATATAAGGCATAACGTTATATGGTAATACGATATAGCGTATGACGATATGTAGTATTACGTTATAACGTATAACGTCATGTAGCATTAGGTTATAACGTATAACGTTATGCAGCATTAGAATATAACGTATAACGTTATGTAGTATTACGATATAACGTATAACGCTATGTAGTATTACCTTATAACGTATAACGTTAAATAGCATTACGATATAACGTATATCGTTATGTAGCATTACGATATAACGTATAACGATATGTAGTATTACGATATAATGTATAACGTTATATGGTAATATGATATAACGTATAACGATATGTAGAATTATGTTATAACGTATAAGGATATGTAGTATTAACATATAACGTATAACATTATGTACTAGTACGTTATATCTTATAACGTTATATAGTATTAAGATATAACGTATAACGTTATGTAGTATTACGATATAACGTATAAGGATATGTAGTATTACGATATAACGTATAACATTAGGTACTATTACGTTATATCGTATAACGTTATGTATTATTACGATATAACGCATAACGTTACATGGTAGTACGATATAACGTATAACGTTATGTAGCATTACGATATAAAGTATAACGTCATGTTGCATTACGTTATTACGCATAACGCTATGTAGTATTACCGTATAACGTATAACGTTATATAGCATTACAATATAACGTATATCGTTACGTAGCATTACGATATAATGTATAACGTTATGTAGTACTACGTTATAGCGTATAACGTCATGTAGCATTACGTTATAACGTATAACGCTATGTAGTATTACCTTACAACGCATAACGTTATATTGTATTAGAATGTAACGTATAACGTTATGCAGTATTACGATATAACGTATAACGATATGTAGTATTACGATATAACGTATAACGACATGTAGTATTAAGATATAACGTATAACGTTATGTATTATTACGTTATAACGTATAACGCTATGTAGTATTACCTTATAACGTATAACGTTATATTGTATTAGAATGTAACGTATAACGTTATGTAGCATTACGATATAACGTATAACGATATGTACTATTACGATATAACGTGTAACGTTATGTAGCATTACGGTATAATGTATAACGTTATGTAGCATTACGATATAACGTATAACGATATGTAGTATGACGATATAACGCATAGCGTTATATGGTAATACGATATAACGTACAACGTTATGTAGCATTACGATATAACGTATAGCGCTATGTAGTATTCCCTTATAACGTATAACGTTATATAGTATTACGATATAACGTATAACGTTATGTAGCATTACGATATAACGTATAACGATATGTAGTATTACGATATAACTTCTAACTATATGTAGTATTACGATATTACGTATAACGTTATGTGCTACTACGTTATAACGTATAACGTTGTATAGTATTACGTTATAACGTATAACGCTATGTAGTATTACCGTATAACGTATAACGTTATATAGTAACACGATATAACGTATATCCTTACGTAGCATTACGATATAACGTATAACGATATGTAGTA
>NW_025219986.1:1233455-1234852 GCF_014825855.1 Bombus pyrosoma | reverse complement strand
TCATAACATAAAACTACTGAACGTTATACTTTATAACGTATTACCATATAACGATACACGTTATGACGCTATACTACATAACGTTATACGTTATAACGTTATACTACATAACGATATACGATATATCGTACTACCATATAACGATATATGTTACAACGCATTACCATATAACGATATACGTCATAACGAAATACTACATGACGGTATACGTTATAACGTGTTACCATATAACGATATACGTTATAACGTAATACTATATATAATGTTAAATGTTATAACGTAATACGACATTACGTTATACGCTATAACGTAATACTACATAACGTTATACGTTATAACGTAATACTACATAACGGTATACGTTATAACGTAATACTATATAACGTTAAACGTTACAACGTAATACTATATTACGTTATACGATATAACGTAATACTACATAACGTTATACCTTATGACGTATTACCATATAACGATGTACGCTATAACGTAATACTACATAACGTTATACGATGTAACGTAATATTGCATGACGTTATACGTTATATGATATTACCATATAACGACATACGTTATAACGAAATACTACATAACGTTATACGTTATAACGTAATACTATATAACGTAATTCTTCATAACGATATACGATATAACGTACTACCATATAACGATATATGTTATAACATATTACCATATAACGATACACGTTATAACGAAATACTACATAACGGTATACGTTATAACGTAATACTATATAACGTTAAACGTTACAACATAATAATATATCACGTTATACGTTATAACGGATTACCATATAACGATATACGCTATGACGTAATACTATATATAACGTTAAACGTTATAACGTAATTCTACATAACGATATACGTTATAATGTACTACCATATAACGATATACGTTATAACGTATTACCATATACCGATATACGTTATAGCGAATTAGTACATAACGGTATACGTTATAACGTAGTACTATATAACGTTAAACGTTACAACGTAATGATATATCACGTTATACGTTATAATGTATCACCATATAACGATATACGCTATAACGTAATACTACATAACGTTATACGTTATAACGTAATACTATATAACGTAATACTACATAACGGTATACGTTACCACGTAATACTATAGAACGATATACGATATAGCGTACTACCATATAACGATATACGTTATAACGTATTACCATATAACGATATACGTTATAGCGTATTACTACATAACGGTATACGTTATAACGTAATACTATATAACGTTAAACGTTACAACATAATAATATATCACGTTATACGTTATAACGTATTACCATATAACGATATACGTTATAACGTAATACTACATAATGTTTTACGTTATAACGTAATA
>NW_025219986.1:1231721-1232955 GCF_014825855.1 Bombus pyrosoma | reverse complement strand
ACGTGGAGCGACATCCGGTTTGCACTGTGTCAAATCTGACCACTGCCAAATCCTGCGTATTTCCAGTACTGCACATTCGAGCTTCAATATTCATATGAACGTTTCTCCGCTGCTATTGGCGATGTGTTGATAATTGCTCGCGATTTGCACTCCCGACATTCCGCCAAATACGTGGAACGACATTCGGTTTGCACTATGTCAAGTCTTGTCTAGGCCAAGACCAGCGTAGTTTCAGTTTTGCATATTCAAGCATGAATATTCATCTGAACGTATCTCCTCTAATATTGGTGATATGTCCGCAATTCAATGCGCGTCATACTTCACATATGCTGCCAAATACTGGTCGCGACATCCGGTTTGTGCTACGTCAACTCTGGTCAAGGTTCAGAGCAGCGTATTTCCAGTTTTGCATATTCAAGCATGAATATTCATCGAACATATCTACGCTGCTATTGGTGATATGGCGACAATACAATGCGCGATATACTTCACATATCCTGTCAAATACAGAGCGCGACATCCGGTTTGCGCTACGGCAAATCTGGGCAGTGCAAAATCCAGCGCATTTGCAGCTTTGCATATTCAGGCTTGAATATTCAATACATCGTATCGTCGCTGCTATTCGAGATATGTCTTCAACCCTGTGCACGTTATATTCCATGTAAGCTGCGAAATACGTGTAACGGCATCCGGTTTGCGCTATGTCAACTCTGGTCTAGGTTAAGACCATCGCATTTTCCAGTATTGCATATTCAAGCATGAATATTCATCTGAAAGTATCTGTCATTCGTTGCGAGCTATGCAGCTCATATGCTGCCGCATAGAGGGCACGACATCCTCTTAGCGCTATGTGAAGCCTGATCTAGGTCTAACCCTGTGTATTTTCACTTTTGCACATTCGGTCTTCAATACTCATCTGAACGTATTCCCGCTGACATTGGTGATATGTCGATAATTCGATGCGCGTTATACTCCACATATGCTACCAAATACGGTGCACGACATCCGGTTTGCGCTATGTCAACTCTGGTATGGTTTGAGACCAGCGTATTACCAGTTTTGCATATTCAGGCTTGTATATTCATCTGAACGTATCTCCGCTGCAACTGGTGATGTGTCGATAATTCGATGCGCGTTATTCCTCACGTTTGCTGCCAAATATAGAGCACGACATCCGGTTTGCGCTTTGTCAAGTCTGGTCCAGGTCAAGACCAGAGTATTTGCTGTTTTGCAC
>NW_025219986.1:1230182-1231221 GCF_014825855.1 Bombus pyrosoma | reverse complement strand
GCTGAATGTAGTGCGTGCTGTTTCTTACGTTGAAACAACACCGGCTGCTCGCAAAATGCAATCTTTTGTCGATTTTCGTCAAATTTAACTGTTACGTCGTTATTAATAGAGATATTTCTGACGTTTAAGCGCTTCTTTTGCTCCACACTAGACGCCGAAAGTAGTGCGTGCTGCTTCTTACGTTGAAACAACACCGGCTACTCGCAAAATGCAATCTTTTGTCGATTTTCGTCAAATTTAACTGTTACGTCGTTATTAATAGCAATATCTCGACGTTTAGGCGCTCATTATGCTGCATTTTACAGGCTGAATGTAGTGCGTGCTGTTTCTTACGTTGAAACAACACCGGCTGCTCGCAAAATGCAATGTTTTGTCGATTTTCGTCAAATTTATCTGTTATTTCGTTATTAATAGCGATATCTCGACGTTTAGGCGCTCATTATGCTGCATTTTACTCGCCGAATGTAGTGCGTGCTGTTTCTTACGTTAAAACAACACCGGCTGCTCGCAAAATGCAATCTTTTGTCGATTTTCGTGAAATTTATCTGTTATTTCGTTATTAATAGCGATATCTCGACGTTTAGGCGCTCATTATGCTGCATTTTACTCGCCGAATGTAGTCCGTGCTGATTCCTACGTTGAAACAACACCGGCTGCTCGCAAAATGCAATGTTTTGTCGATTTCCGTGAAATTTATCTGTTATTTCGTTATTAATAGCGATATCTCGACGTTTAGGCGCTCGTTATGCTGCATTTTACTCGCCGAATGTAGTTCGTGCTGATTCTTACGTTGAAACAACACCGGCTGCCCGCAAAATGCAATCTTTTGTCGATTTCCGAGAAATTTATCTGTTATTTCGTTATTAATAGCGATATCTCGACGTTTAGGCGCTCGTTATGCTGCATTTTACTCGCCGAATGTAGTTCGTGCTGATTCTTACGTTGAAACAACACCGGCTGCCCGCAAAATGCAATCTTTTGTCGATTTCCGTGAAATTTATCTGTTATTTCGTTATTAATAGCGATATCTCGACGTTTA